>NW_028141475.1:0-36945 GCF_030444845.1 Prenolepis imparis | reverse complement strand
AAGCAGTGGTATCAACGCAGAGTACTAAAACGAACAACAAACGGCGATCGGGAAAACCGATGAAGCAAAGAAACAACATAGTTTGGAGATACGGCAGTTTGTGAACGAACTGCACGCTCCGGCGAGAAAAAAATTTTCCCCGAAGACATCGTCGAGATGCGTCCGTATTCTCTTTTCAATAGAGGTTACAACTCAAGAGTAAAGACAAAAGCGAGAATACGAACGCATCTCGACGATGTCTTCGGGGAAAATTTTTTTCTCGCCGGAGCGTGCAGTTCGTTCACAAACTGCCGTATCTCCAAACTATGTTGCTTCTTTGCTTCATCGGTTTTCCCGATCGCCGTTTGTTGTTCGTTTTATCATTCATTTCCTGTTGTCATTCTTCAATAGCCGTTCTTTATCGTCCGCTACCGTAAGATAGTTGTTCTTGACCCGTTCGAAGCCGTTTCAGACCCGTTTGAAGCTGTTTCTGACCCGTTCAAAGCCGTTTCTGAGCCGTTCGTAGTCGTTTCTGACTCGTTCAAAGCCGTTTCTGAGCCGTTCGTAGTCGTTTCTGACACGTTCAAAGCCGTTTCTGAGCCGTTCGTAGTCGTTTCTGACCCGTTCAAAGCCGTTTATGACCCGTTCGTAGTCGTTTCTGACCCGTTCAAAGCCGTTTCTGACCCGTTCGTAGTCGTTCTTGAGCCGTTCAAAGCCGTTTCTGACCCGTTCAAAGCCGTTTCTGACCCGTTCAAAGCTGTTTCTGACCCGTTCAAAGCCGTTTATGACCCGTTCGTAGTCGTTTCTGACCCGTTCAAAGCCGTTTCTGACCCGTTCGTAGTCGTTCTTGAGCCGTTCTTTGCCGTTTCTAACCCGTTCAAAGCCGTTTCTGAGTCGTTTTTTACCCGTTCGTTGCCGTTCTTGAGCCGTTCGTAGTCGTTTCTGAGTTAAGGTTACAGACTGCGATAAACGAGCGATAAACGTTAAAAATATTAAAGATACTTTTATTAATGATAATGATATAATGATATCTTTAGATGTTAGTTCATTATTCACAAATATTCCTAAAGAGTTGGTTTTAAATGCCGTTAAGAAACGTTGGATTGACATTGCTAAGAACACAAATTTCAATTTAGCTCAATTTTTACATTCAATAGAATTGATTTTAGATTCAACTAGTTTCAGCTTCAATGGTCAGTTTTATGAACAAACATTTGGCAGCCCGATGGGTTCTCTTTTATCACCTATCATAGCAGATATTGTGATGGATGATTTGGAGACACAATGTTTAAGTTTGTTAAGTTTCACTGTCCCCATATATTATAGATATGTAGACGACGTTTTTGCTATATTGCCACATACAAAAATAGATGAGATATTAATGACTTTTAATAATTACCACCAACGCTTGAATTTCACATATGAAATTGAAGTCAGTTCTTCCATTAATTTCCTAAATACAACGATCATTCGTTCAGACAATAGACTCATTACTAATTGGTACAGGAAACCTACATGTTCTGGAAGATATATAAACTTTTTTTTTCTAACCACCCTTTAAAATATAAAATTAATACTATTTATAATCTGGTTGATCATGTCATTCTACTATCCAATGACATTTTCCATCATAAAAACATTGAGATGGTGAATGATATCTTACTTAATAATTGTTTAACCTAAACACATCATCAAACGACATATACAAAAAAGAATTAATGTATAAAAAATTCGTAATCACATTAATGATTGTGATATGAATCGTGGACAATCTGACAGAACATCTTTCATTGCCATATGCTAAAGATGTGAGTTATGATCTATGTCGTGTTATGCGTGGCATGGGCTTCAACGTCTATAAAATAACCAAAAAAAAAGCTAAATACATTGATTAAACGTGGTAAAGATAGTTTACATAATGATCAGAGAACTAATGTTGTATATAAATTAGATTGCAAAAACAGTAATGCGTCATATATCGGCCAAACAAAAAGGCGCTTACGTACTCGAGTGAAAGAGCATTTTAACAATATAAAATTGCATGAAACCAATCATTCCGTTATAAGTAAACATAAATTGGAATTCGGACATGAATTTGATTTGGACAAAACCTAATATATTATATAATGAGAAATATGTGAAAAAGAGAGAAATCGCGGAAATGTTGTATATTAAAAAATTCAATAATACAATCAACCTACAAAAGGACACAGATAGCTTAAATAAAATCTATGACAAAATAATAAAGGTCGTTTAGCTTGGTTTCCTATTTTTATATTTCAGTCACTGACAAAGTTTCATACTGATACAATGTTTCTCTCTCTTTAAAATTCAACAAGATGTTAATGATTTGTTTTAACTTAAATTTGTGAAGTGTTTCAATAAGAACGTATGTACTCAAAATTTTATAGCAAATCCATTTATGTATATTACTGTTTTTTGTATTCAAACCGTTTTTTTTTAAATTAATTATTATTTCAGTTTATACTTGAAAAGGACCACAACCATATAGTCCAAGCGTTGTAACTTCTATTAAATAAACAAATTTTGGCTAGTTTGGTCGATTAATTTACAACTACCCCTTTGATTATTGTACTAGCGATATAAAAACAACTTAAAAAATTTAAAATTTTTATTAATTATTTTATTATTTTAATAATATTTAAAATTGAAAAGAGATACTCACTAGACCCATAATTCCTCCCTGACAGGTTCGGGAGGATATGATTCCTCGCCGAACAATTTTCTGAGGCAGAAGACGTCATCTCACTAGTAATCCTGTGCCCATTCCACGATCCCCTCCGCGTCGTCCCATAGCTCGGCCAATTCCCGCCGATCGCACCACCGATAATTTCGTACTTGTTCTATATGCCGATGATTAAGGTATCCACCGATTTGGATGGATTCCTCGGTTATTTTCTGAAAATCGACAAATTTGGTAGATAATATTAATAAACAAATTTATTATATAATAATAAAAACTTACCGGCATTGTGAATATAAGGAACAGAGTCCTCAATAAATTTTCTAGCAGGTGGGTCTTCCAAGATATTATGTCTATTATTTCATGAAGTCCTAAGGATATTCTTGTTAAAAAAAAATTTGGGCCCAAAATGTCTCCCGATCCAAAAGGCATTTTGCACTGCACTTAATAACTTAGCTCGATGACACTTAGCGATACTTAGCTCAGCGACTGCTTTAAACTTTGTGATGAACATCGCAGAGACAGACCCTCTCTCCATAAGCTTCAGCCCCATCCCCTCAGATAAATCGTAGTAATAAATATCTGTTTATAAATTCGAGCGGTGAGACATCAGCGCTCACCGTAATGCTATACGCCATACGCTGTTTTGTTTATACCTGCGGAAAGGACCATGAGAATGCTTAAAAGAGAGAGAGAGAGAGAGAGCGTGAGGTGTTTACGAGAGATAGCGCGAGAGAGATGTCGCACAGTGGTGCCATATACGTGAATCACGGAAAAAATTATATAATTTATTAACTTTTAGAGATCGGGCTTTTTTGATGATTTTGTTACGTCCAGACTCAAGGAAGGAAGAGTCGAAAGGAAGGACGTAACTAAATTTATCTTTTCGAACGACGGCAGACTATCCGTCTGTTCGACCCGAACGAACGTCTGGGCCCAAATAGGTCAACGACCGCAAGGGTCGCTCTTACTCTATTTAAAGGGCCGTTCGCTCGGTGGTCCCTTTTTGGCAAGAGAATTTAATCTCTTTTACGCAGGATGGGACCTTGTGCGATCCTGGTTTACGGGAATAAGTGGGAACGGGTTATTAATAAATGAAAATCATTTATTTTGAAATTTATAAATTTATTCCTAATATAAAGACGAAAGAATTTATATACATAATAATATTATTGACGGACTTAGTTGCTAATGAAGAGTGAATGTATGTGTATGTGTCGCGGGTGATACATTAGTACGGAGGTCTTCAATCGGGGCAGAAAGGGGTAAGAGTTATTGTTTAAATTTTAGGGTCCCGATTGGTGGTTACAATAATTTAAATGGTAATAGGTATATAAAATTAGTGTCCATGTGTGTGCGTGTAAGAGAGACTTCTAGGTTATATGAGTTCGGTAATTATGGCGGTGGAGGGGGGATAGGTTCGTAGGAGAAGGTGTGCAGGGACGGCTAAAGGATATCTTCGCCCGGGAACATACCAGGGGATGATGTTATTCCTATCGGTGGTCTCTAGAAATTCGCGTAAGGCCTCGTGGTCTACGGGGCCTGGACCAATCGTGAAAGCTTCCTCAGGGACTTCTCGTATCCCTGGGAGCTGGTTTATCAGCCAAGCTCTGAATTGCTCGTATGAGAGCTTGGCAGGCGATTCTGATTCTTCGGAATCGTCGTCGCTGATATCTACTACCTCAAACCCTTCCGGATGTTCCCTATTTACCGAGGACGTTGGGGATGAGGGAGGAGAATCTTCAAGGGTGATTGTTGAGGGAGCCGGAGACGGAGATCTAGGTGGCTCAGGGCGTTCGGGAGAAGCAGGGGGAAGAAAGGGAGAAGGGCTCCGCGGAGAATCGGCGTCCTCAGAGGAAACAGAGGAGTGAGGGGAAGGGGCCCGCTGAGGTATAGCGGGTTCGGGAGAAAGAGGAGAAGGAGTTCGCGGGGAATCGAAAAATTCTGCAGAAGCAGAGGTAGCGGGAGACGGCGTCAGCGGGGTTTCTATATGTTCGGGTGAGGAAATAGGAGAGACCGTAGGGTGATATGTATTAGTTGTCTCTGTATGGATCGGTGTGTTAATTTTTTCTAGGGAGCCGAAGGTTTCGCCCGCAGCCAGACTCCGTGCCAACGCTTTCTTTAACCGCCTATTACGCCGGTTTCGCGCCAATTTAACAGCGGTTCGCGAGGGTCGTCTCCTTGGATTTTCCACTACGAGAGCGAATAATAAAGTAACCGGGCAAGAAGAGTTTTTACTGAAAAATAACTCTGGGAGTTCTTGTAAGAGAAAAAAAAAAATATATATATATATATATTTATTTTTATATAATTTTGATATTTTAATTATTTAATAATTTAGTTAGTTATTGTATTACTTATTTGTTCATTCAAGAGAGAGAGAGAGAGAGAGAGAGAGAGAGAGATAGAGAGTGAGAGAGAGTAAATCACGGATTGTTCCGCTATCGCGGGAAATCCGGAGTGATTTCAAAAGGTAAGGGGATGATAGAAATCACGGATTGCTCCGCTATCGCGGGAAATCCAGAGTGATTTCGAGAGAAAGAGGAGATGGAAGAAATCACGGATTGCTCCGCTATCGCGGGAAATCCGGAGTGATTTCAAAAGGTAAGGGGATGATAGAAATCACGGATTGCTCCGCTATCGCGGGAAATCCAGAGTGATTTCGAGAGAAAGAGGAGATGGAAGAAATCACGGATTGCTCCGCTATCGCGGGAAATCCGGAGTGATTTCAAAAGGTAAGGGGATGATAGAAATCACGGATTGCTCCGCTATCGCGGGAAATCCAGAGTGATTTCGAGAGAAAGAGGAGATGGAAGAAATCACGGATTGCTCCGCTATCGCGGGAAATCCGGAGTGATTTCAAAAGATAAGGGGATGATAGAAATCACGGATTGCTCCGCTATCGCGGGAAATCCAGAGTGATTTCGAGAGAGAGAGAGAGATAAGGATGGGGGAAGAAAGGACAGTTTTTCGAAGTTAGAATTTAACAAGGATAATAAATTAATAAATTAAAAAGGAAAACAATTATAATTTAATTGAAGTCCCAGAATTATTTTAAGTATTATTAGTAAGGGTGGAGATGTAGCGTGCTTGATAACTTACTACTTATGGAGTGCGCAGGTAGATGTTAATTATTCCAGGTGTGAATCTGGCTACGGACTCCTCCGTGAGGATGGTGTTCCACTCGCAGTTGTTCACTCGCGAAAATCGTCGTACTCGGTGAGCACTGGGCACACGATGATTTCACAAATGTCACTGCGAATGCTCACGAGTTCGAGATTCTCTCGAAGGATGGTGATACAACTTTTCGCGATTGATCCGCGAGCGTAGGTTTGAGAAAAGATTGATATTCTCTGAGAGATGTTACGGGTATATATACCTTCTTGCTCCTCCTTCCCGTTAGTTTGTTAATATTTCCTGACGAATAGGGAATTTTTCAATAACGCCCTTTCAGTCCCGGAGGCGTCTCTTGACTTTAAAAGTTTATCGGGATTGGTCAGGGCTTTTGTTTAGGGCCCTAGGTTTTGACCAATGGAGAATTTGTTGAGGTTTATATTTTTATTATCCTCTCGAGATTTCGATATCGGCGGCGGTGTTTGTTGTTAGTTTTTCCTATATCGCGATATTTGTCGTTTGTTAGTGCCGCTTTTATCGGCGGGTTCTCGCTTTATTGCCCTCGCGTGTGGCTTAGAGCTTGTTTACTGAGAGGCGATGCGTGTGGCATCTTTTTAATCTTTATATTTTTCGCCGCTTTCTCGCGAGAATACCCGCAGGTGTGCTATCTTATTTTGCACACTTTCGTTTTCATTATTTGTTTTCCCCTAATTTTACTAGGGAAGGATTTGCTTTCGGCGCGTTCTCGCCGTCTTTATGTTTTGCCGATATGTGATTTTAACTTATTATTCGCGAGGGTGTCGGCAAGAATCCGCTTTCGGCATCTTTCCGCCTGGTCTCTTTTATTTACCGATTTTGTAATATTTATCGGTCGCTCACGATATCTGCAGCTGTCCGTTTCGCTGGGCACGTTTTCGTTTTATTATATACGTGCCGCTTAGATTATTATTATCTTTTTTCTTCCTTTCTTATTTACCTAACAACAAACTTCGCCTTGGTCGTGGGAAAGAAAAGAATCGTGAAGTCCGCCGGACGTAACACCCCCCGCCTTAGACAAATGTTGGGGGTGTAAAAACACAACATTTGCAAAAAGAATCTGTGAGGAATAATTCGATTCTTTTCTTGCCACGACTTGCCGATTTGGTAGAAAGACTCACATTTAATTCTGTTTTTATTAAATGTGTTTCTTTGAGTTCCTAATTACTATTTAAATATTTTGTAGAAAAGGAGGAAAGAAAAGGCGACCACCATAACCCCTTCCTTTGTTCTTTCGTCCTTTCCTCGCTTTTTATACAATTTACTTATAGCTTATTTTTAATTGTACTTATTTATTTAAATTTAGTACCGCTAATACATGTAACGCTGGTGTGGAGCCCTTTTTCTATCGTATGAAAATTCTAATGAAAATAGAGGGATATATATATATATAAAATATATATATGTTATATATAAAGAAAAGAAAAGAATTTAGGCACGTTTTTATCTGCCTGATTTTCGTCAGTAGTAAATGTCAGTTCTCTGGTGTCAAGTAGCAGGTCCCTTCCTTTTATTGCTCTTCTACCCCTCTGGGGATCACAGCTTGACCCCAGCCTTCGGCCAAGTATGTCTGGTCGACGTATAGATATTCTTCTATGCAGTCCCTGCAGTTTATTGCCGGTTTGATTGTTACTATTACTTTATTGCATTTAGTGCAATTTGTTTGGTCGCCAGCTGATATTTCGTGGACCAAATTATGCGGTGGTATTGTTGCATATTCTTGGTTTTCCTCGGCTGATATTTTACCATAGCATTCTTGACAAATTTTGCTGCAGTCAGTCGTATCTTGATAGATTTCACCCTCCATTAATGTAACACACCGGAGTTCTGTTAGATTTCGGTATGTTTCGGGGTGGTCTCCTGGTTTAACACCGTCGATTGGGCCTTGGCGTACTTCTTCCGGCATCTCGGGTGTCCATTGAAGATGGTGATATACTGGCATTGTTATACTGCAACCGATGATCAGGCAGTATGTTTTGACGATAATGATGTAATTAAGATAGAAAATGGTTCCACTTGTTTACAAAGTATTATTATTATGAGGTTAAGTATAAGGTATAAATTTGCGCATGTAATTAAAGAAGAAACACATATATTCATGATAAGTATACAAAAAAACTGAAATCTAAGAACGCAAATGTTGAAATATTACCAATAACGATTCAATATATATATATGGTCTAATAGTAATTAATACAAAAAAAAAAATAATATGATATGATAATGTGTAGCATCAATAATGACGCTATAATTATAATATGCAAAAGAAGTACATAATATAAAGAGGAAAGGTAGGGTGATATAGTGACTAATGATAATAGTAATTAATATTTGGGATATATGGGAGTACTTAAACGCTTGCGTAATTCTAACTAATACATAATTCAAAATTCAAACGAAGTAGTAGTAAGGTAAAGAAAATTTAGGGTCTATAGGAATACTTATTGTTAAACACTAGAGTAATTCTGAATTAATACACAATTCAGATTTCAAATGAATAGTGGAGTAATAAAAATTTAGAATATATAGAATTATTTAAATGCTACAATAACTCTAAGTTAATACATAATTCTGGTTATATATATATATATATTTTTTTTTTTTTTTTTTTTTTTTTTTTTTTTTTTAGACTGAGGGTTCCACGTCGGCGGTGATTTTTGTGCAAAGTTCGGCGTGGCCAATCCGAATTAGCGCGTCCCTAAAGTTATATGCTCTATCGAACATTTTGGTGGTCTCCATATGGAGTTTCACCAGGGCCGCACCCTTTCTTAGAGGATGGACTATATTTATCCATCCATCTTGTCCCTCTAAAAGGAGTCGACACAGGTCTCGTGTCATTATTGGCCACGTTTGCCTACCATTAGGGGCTGCGGTGTGGGCTAATCCACATATTATGGCTTGCCAGGATACCCCCTTAAAACGGTCTTCTAGGTGATACACTTCGCTCATACGGCGCCACACTGTTCTTCCCCAGTCGCCGAGCATTATTTTGACCAACCAAGTGTTTTTATTTATGCTTTGTATAAACCCTCGCTTCCATCCTTTCTTGTCTTTAACCACGACCTCTAAGTCCTCCTTCATATGGTGAGGGTATACGAGCAATGAATTGGCTCTCCTATCCATCCGGAATTGGATTTCTTCTTCCATTTCCAGGAGTTCCCTTGCGCTATTTTTTAGTTGTACCCAAAACAGCAAGGGTGATTCCGCTCTTACCACGGTCACCTTCAGGCGACCGCGAGTCAAGAATTCAGTGTCGATGTAAGAGGTTTCCATTTCTGTATATAAAAAAAAATTTTACTGTTTTTGGTGCATGGGGAGATCCAAAAAGGGGGTTTATTGTGTTGGCGGTATGCCTTGCTTGATATGTGAAGAAAACCGGGGGGGGGTTATTGTAATTGGCGGTATGCCTTGCTTGATATGTGAAGAAAACCGGGGGGGGGTTATTGTAATTGGCGGTATGCCTTGCTCGTTAAAATTTCGCTTCTTTAAGCTCCAAGGTATATGTAGTATCTTCCCGTGGGGGGAGGAGGGGGTAGGTAGCTGTTGGAGTTGTGTTGTTTTCCGTGTGGATGGTTTCAGGTGTCTCGTTATTTTGGGTATAGGGAACCGGCACGCTGGCTTTCGATTTTTTCGATTGCCTTGTTTTCAAATGTATTAGTAGATGTGTTAGGGAGTCCCATAGGGCTCCTAGCAGGTACAAGGACCACCCGTACACTGTGTGTAAGGCGTAGCCGTGTACTATTGTGTCTAGCGTCAGTTTTATGACTCTGATGCTCAGGTATATTCCGATTAGTCCAGCGCTGAGATTCCCGAAAAATAGAAATTTATTCCAGAATTTGTTCCATGTAGATATTGCTATTTTTTCTATGGTGTTTGTATCAAGTAAATTGGAGATTGATCCCCCTTCCAGGGATATGGTTTTTCCCATCACCCCTCTCGCTAGGGAGTTGAGGACGGCAGGTCGTTCGGCTGGAAACATTATATGATCTCGTAGGTCCTTTAAATCTGTTTCCGTGTATATACCGCTGGTGGCGAGCGATCCTGGGCTGATGTATTTCCATACAGGCTTAGTCAATGGTTTTATAGTGACCGGCGGTATGGTATCCACTGGTCTTGGCATAAATTTGTACCAAGAATCTCCTAGCTGATACATGGCGGGTGCTAATGTGTTACAAGTGGTTTGCGTTCCTTGTTGCAATAATATGTGCGTTTGTGGAGTTAAATAATACGTTTGATTTTCCCGAAGCACGGGTAGTTGGTTGTAGCATCGGTTTGTTTGAGCGAGCTTGACTTCGACGGGTACGCATTTTACGATGTGAATAACCTCTCCAGCTAGTAGAGCCATATAGCCGGGCCCTTTCATTAGATGATATGCAAAAATATCTGGAGATTGTGTGGCTATGGCCAAAGCGTTTTGTAGCATTCGTTGCTCTAAATTACATTGTTGTAATAAAATGTCATGGTAAAGTTGATTAATTTGCGTGCGAATATGTTTTTCCACGTAAACAAACTTAGAATTCATGTACGTGAAGATATCGAGATTTGAAACGCGCGATTGTTTTTTGAAAACGACGGTTCCTCGTACAGTTTCGAAAATCATTAATTTAGGATGTTCGGTACGTATTATCGAATATCCGCAGACATCTTGTTTGCCTTTACTGGTTAGGGCGAATATTGTGTCTTGTGTGGTGAGAGAATATACTGTTTGGCCTTGCTCGTCGTCAATTATTTTGTAGGCGTACCCCTCGAATAATATTCCATAGTTATTAAATTTACAGGGACCTGCAGGTACGGTATTCCAATACGTGTCTCCTCCTTCGATGTCTATGCAATGTGTAGAGCCGAGTTGGCAAGTAATGCCGGATCTGAGTTGTACTTTATTAGTGTTGATGCGTACGTCGGCAGTGTAATCCTGTAATGTGATTTTTACAGTTCCGACTACAATGACATCCGACCATGTTCCGTAAGGATCTGAGTATGCTCCTCCGTGGCATTCGCCGTAGTTGTCTACTTGACCAGCTAACGTAATCGGTCTGGTTATTGTGCTATTGGATTTAAGTCCTGAGATAAGAGTGCTTCCTACTTGATAACTTCCGTAACTATGCATTCGCCTGCAAGCCTCGCGAGTTATTTCTTCTATATATGAATATTTTCCGTTATGTACATCCATTGTGTGAGAAAACATTCCGCATTTCTTGACTAATCGGTCGATTTCAACTTTGCACTGTATTACGTGCACTGCTTCGAATTCATTAATTTGTAACAGCTGCACGTAAACTTGATCCGGTTTAATTTCTTTACGAGGGATATCGCATTCCTCGATGTTTAACAGTGATAGCGTGGTTAGGTTTGCGGAGGAAGATCCACAGTCATATCCTATTAGCCCATGTGTTGGATGCAGGTATACTGCTAGTATTATTAATATTGCGATTATTCGTCTGAATTTGCGATCCATCTGAAATATTAATTATTTTTGTAGGTGTGTGTATCTTTTTCCTCTTATAACCTTTATGTATTTCTACTTTATTTTTATTAATATTATATTTTGTATTTTATATATATATATATATATATATATATATATATATAAAAAAAAAACATTTATTTTTGTGGAAAATTAATCCTTTTTGTTGATTATTTAGTGGTTTTAATGTAGGAAATTCGCAATCGATTAGGATGCACGATTCGGCTATTTTTCTTTATTCTAATTTTTACATTATTTTTATTTAATATTTCCAGTACTTCATGAGGTCCTGTATAGTGATCCCCGAATTTTCCGGGTTTTGGCCCCTTTAAGAGAAATACATGGTCTCCTGGTTTAAAGGTTTGGGGGTTAATCTTTCTATCGTAATATTTCTTCGATCTGTGTTTTGCTTCGATAACGTTTTCACGAGCATTTCCTTGAATTGTATGAAGTTGTGTAACGAGGTTTACTAGATAATCGTTGTAATTCGCTAATTGGTCGCTTGGAGGTAAAAGCTCGTTCGAAGGAATTCTGGCTATTTTTCCGAAGACTAATTCGTACGGTGTATGTCTGGTTGCTTCGTGTACATTAGTATTATAATTGAACATTGCAAGGCTTATCCATCTATCCCACTGTTTTTGTTCGTTTGCGTATTGTTTTAAATATTCTCCTAATGCGTGATGCGATCTTTCCAAAGATCCGTTAGATTGTGGGTGGAAGGCAGTAGTACGAAATTTACGAATTTTAAATAATTTTGCGGTTTTCCTCATTAAATCACTGATAAAATTTCTTCCTTGATCCGTTAATATTGCCTTTGGCGCTCCGAATATGCAGATGAAACGATCTACGAAAGCTTCTGCGATAGTTTCGGAGGTTTGGTTTTGTAATGGTATACCCATACAGTATTTGGTCAGCTGATCTTGTAAGGTCAAAATGTATTCGCTGTTTCTTTCTGTCTTGGGTAAAGGTCCGACAATATCCATGGCTACCTTGTCGAAAGAAGAGCCTGGTGTGTCTGTGATTATCATAGGCTGTTTTGTTTTGACGCGTACTAATTTTCTCAGTTGGCACTGCAAACATTGTTGTATGTATCTTTGAACGTCTAGTTTTAAGTTTTCCCAATAGTAATTGTGTTTTATTCTATTGTATGTCTTAGTGACGCCGCGATGTCCTCCGGTCGGCGAACAGTGCATCTCACCAATTATAACGGATCGTAGATCTTTCGGTGGATATTTAATTTGTCCGTTGCAAATGATTATTTTGGTAGTGGAATTAATGAATCTTAATTGCAGTTGCGATTTGATATTATTCCATGGAACGTTGTTGATAATTTCTGTTTTTGCAATGCTGAGTGTTCCTAAATTTAAATTTTCAGTCAAATTTCGTAAGTCGTGTATGACCGCGATAATTTGGTTGAGAGTCGCTGTGGGGCCTTCTCGTTCCGTCTCACTGATGGGTAAGACTATGTGGTAGTAGGTTTTGTATTTTATTGCTTTCGCTTTACCTAACTCCAGGGGTCCTATATTCGGGAGTTCGTTTCTTTCGAAGAGTTTTTCAGATCCTGAGTCTAAAGGTTTTCCGTAAATGTCGACAAAATACGCGACATTGTCTTTTCGCAGAAATAATAGTTCGCGAGAATCTATAACGTTGCTTTTAATTATTTTATTCTCAATGATAGTAGGTTTCATTTTTGTTTTTCTTGATTTTAAATTTTTATTGATAATTTCTTCTTCGTCGTCATCGCTTTCTTCCCTTTCTTTTCCATCTGTTTCTTTGTTATCCTGATCTTTGTCTGGCGGATCGTTTCTTTCTTCTATCTTTTCAGTATTGTTTTTGTTGTTATTATGATTTTCATTATTTTTCTTAATATTTCGTTTTGTCGCCTGACTTCTTGTTTGCATTCTGTTTTGTTTTGGAGGATCATGTATTAGCGCTTTTTCGATAGTTTGTGACGCTGGAGGTTCGTTTAGTTCTTCGGGGGTAGAAGGTATAGGATCGGCATTATTATCAGGGGGTTCTTCTTCGAGTATCGGTCCTTCAATTTCTTCGGTATCTGACAGATATAGTTGAAAATCGTCGTCTTCTTCTTCTTCGTCATCGGTTTCTTCCAGCATTCTGGAAATTATTTCTGCATCTTCTGGATTATTTGGATTTAATGTTTTTCGTTCTTTTATTATTTTGCAATCAATTTCTTCAAGATCTACTGGGTTTCTTGATAATGCGTCCGCATTTACGTTAGTTTTTCCTGCCTTATAAACAACGTCGTAATCGTATTCCGCTAATTTTAATCTCCAGCGAAGTATTCTCATATTTGCGTCTTGCGCGTTTTTAAACCACATTAAAGGTTTATGATCTGTAACTAGGGTGAATTTTCTTCCATATAAGTATGGTCTGAAGTGTTTAACGCAATATATTATGGCTAGTGCTTCCTTTTCGTAAGTGTCGTATTTCGTTTCGTCGTCCGTGAGTGTTCTGGAAGCGTATGCGATAGGTCTGTCCTTGTTTATTTCTCCTTGTGAGAGTATTCCTCCTACGGCTAAACCTGACGCATCCGTAGTTAAAATAAATGGTCGAGAGAAATCAGGGTATTGTAGTACTGGCTCTTCACATAATTTTTGTTTCAATATCTCGAAGGATTCTTCTTGAATTGATGTCCATTCGAAACGAGTGTCATTTTTTAATAGATTTGTTAATGGTTTTGCTAGTTTAGAGAAATTTGGAATAAAGCGCCGGTAATATCCGGCAAGTCCCAAAAATTGCTTAATATTTCTTGGGGTTTTTGGTCGGGGAAATTTATGTACTGCCTCTAATTTTTTCGGATCTGGTTTTACTCCATCTCTGCCAATTACGTGTCCCAAATAAATTACTTCGGTTTTTAAAAATTCACATTTATCAGGTTGTAGTTTTAAATTAGCTTCGCGAAGTCGTTCTATTAATGCGTTATATTTTCGTTCGTGTTCTTCTAAGGAAGTAGCATAAATAACAATGTCGTCCATATAAACAAATAATTCTTCGCCCTGTAATCCTGTTAATACTAAATCCATTAGGCGCTGAAATGTTGCAGGAGCGTTTTTTAATCCAAAAGGCATTCGATCGAATTCGTAGTGACCGAAGGGAGTAGTGAATGCAGTTTTGTGACTGTCAGCAGGATCCATTTTTATCTGATGAAACCCAGATGCTAAGTCGCATACAGAGAAATATTGCGCGCCCCCTAATTGATCTAATATATCTATGATGTTAGGTAATGGATATGCGTCCCCGATGGTCTTGTCGTTTAAAGCCCGAAAGTCGAGGACCATTCTCCAGCGCTTGTTTCCTTTGGAGTCCTCTTTCTTCGGCACGATCCATATGGGCGTATTGTATGGCGATTGTGAGGGTTTTACGATGCCTCCTTCTAACAGTTCCTCTACCTGCTTGTTTATTTCTTCCTTATGTAGTTGCGGGAATCTGTATTGACGAGTGTTAATTGGTCGATCATCTGTGGTTGGTATTTGATGTTGGAGTACATGAGTTGCAGTTAAATTTTCTCCGGGAATATGAAATTGGTTTTGACTGTTTGTTATTAATTTCTTTACACTTTCTTGTTCCTTTTCATTTAGATGTTCCAATCGTAATAATTCGGTAATTTGTATAAAGCGGTCTTTCTCCTTTTTCTCGGAAACCACCAGGCAATTATGCAAATCGTTGCTTGCATCGTTAATTTGTTGTTGTTTTCTTTTATGTTTAGATTTTCGTTTTCGCATAAATTTATCTATAATTTCTTGCGATTTATTTAATAAAGACGTCGAAACTTTCGAAGACGGTTTGGTTCTGTTTTTCATGCGTTTAGAGTTTTTAATGTTTAATTTTTCAATATTTAAATATTTTTGTGCCTTTTCAAGAAGGTCTTTTATAGTGACATGAGATGACTTTAATTTGTCATTGTGGTCTTCTGTGAATAATCCAACTTTCGGAAATTTGATATCTAGAATTGATAAGGAATTTTTCTCTCTTAAATTAGAACAAGATTGTGTCAAATCGCGTAGTGAGGTTTGGTAACTTCCCTCCTCGCAATTGACGGAGCTAGAATTTTCTGTCGAGGTTTGGAAATTTCCCTCCGAAATTCTAGAAATATCCCCTCCAGGAGAGGTTTGGTAACTTCCCTCTCCAAGGGATTTTGAATCATTTAAATTTTTGAGAGAGATTTGATAATTTTTCCCTTTACTAGAATTATTCAATTTTTCAAGAGAGGTTGGGTAACTTCCCTCTCCGTTAATTGTTGGATTATATGAAATTTCAGGAGAGGTTTGGTAACTTCCCTCTCCAAGAATTTTCGAATTATTAAAATTTTCAGGAGAGGTTTGGTAACTTCCCTCTCCAAGGATTTTCGAATTATTAAAATTTTCAGGAGAGGTTTGGTAACTTCCCTCTCCAAGGATTTTTGAATTATTAAAATTTTCAGGAGAATTTTTATTCCCCTTGTCAACATTAATTTTGTTTGTCCTTCGAGTTATTTCCGTAAATTTTCCTTCATCCTCGAAAATTTCTTCTTCGTCTTCGATATCAATATAAGTTTCGTTGGTGTTCATTGGTTCTTCGTTTATAGATGAAACTTCATCGTAATTGTTGACCGTCGGACAGTCGGATTTATGGTCGTCAAATAATTGATCCAACGGCTTTAAACGCAAAGTGGGTACGCGGACTTCCACTTCTTCGTCTAAAGTACTTATAACATTGAGATATGCTTTTCCGGAGATGTTCTCTACAATAGTGTCTCCTAAGTAAATTCCATGTTCTATTTTTAATTTTGGTATATATCCCACCTTTATTTCGGGGTTTTCTATCCTTACATAAAATAATGATTCGGATCTCGGAGACACTATTATAGATTCCGGTGAGAAAAACGGTATGTTAACTTCGGATACGGTCAGATATCCTTGAGCGTAATCTATTTTCGATGATGTTTGTTTAAAGAAATCATTTCCCAATATTCCGGATTGTGGAATCGGAAAGTCGCGAGATACTAAATGGAAAGATATCGGAATTCCAAGGAGATTTAAAGCGACTTCTCCGAGCGTATATACGGGATGATTATTTATACCATTTAATTTTAATATATTTGTATAGTTAATTTTTAGAGTTTTAGGTATAAAATTTTCCTTGATTATATTTGGTCCGGATCCCGTGTCTAATAGAAAGGTTATTTGCGATGGTATTTCGTTAATTTGGACCTGAACAGTAGGCACGCGACTATGTTTATCGAGGTTTACTGTTACGGGTCGTATGTCGATGGTTTGACGGCCTACTTGACTTCTTGAGATGTCGACGGGTGTGAAGTCTGTCCGGTCCCCCGTTGTGCACCCGACCCCGAGGGACCTGTGTAGTTTCCCTGATTATTTTCTTTTCGACGATTATTACTTGCGTTGCGTAACTGACAATTTTCAAGGAGATGGCCTTGTTCTTTACAATATCTGCAGAATGTATCGTTCTTCGTTGTCAGTTGTTGATTTATTTTAACACGACAATCCTTAGCGGAGTGTCCGAATTTATCGCAAAGTTGGCATGAAACTTTCGGTCTACTTTCCAAACTTCTTTCCTCGTTCTGTTTTTTCCAACAATTACTAGCCGAATGGCCAGGCCTTTCACACCATTGACAAGTAACCGTCGATTTATTAATTTGTTGTTGGGAAGTAGTTTGTCGGCATGATTTGGCGTCGTGGCCGGTTTTTGAACATAATTGACATATAGTAATTTTTTCTTGAATTACGTTTACTGACTGACGAGCGCGAGGATCGCGTTGGCGACATTTATCCGCACTGTGGCCGCGTTTTTTGCATATTTGGCAAATTAAAATCTCCGTTCCGTTATTCGTTTGAAAATCGTGCCCTTGTAAGGAAAATTGAACGAGCTTCCTACAACTACTTGCGGCATGTCCCTCTTTGAAACAGATCTGACAGATTTCCCGCACTTGATTAGTGTACGGTGATTGGCCTGTTTTAACGCCTTGGCCTTGGCGCAAACCTGTCATCTCTCGAAGCTCTCTTTCTATCCTTAGGGCGTCGGCGACAGTTTCTTGTACGTCTAAATCTCTAGCGATTCTTTGCTCTATTTCAGGCTTTAGCCCTCTAATAAAACACTTACACATGTCTTTTTCTACCGTTGTTTTTATATTTTGATTGGGTAAAATGTGACCGGAACTTCGATATGCTTCCAATATTTGTTTTCCAAGTAATTTAACTCTATTTGCGTAAGTGACGACATCCTCTTCATTCCTTTGATAAATACATCCTAGTTCTCCTTGTAACTGATATACATTTTTAGTGGGTCCATAAATTTTCTTTAAATAAGTAGTTAATTGCAATACAGTATCAAAATCTTCATCCCGAATTGTTCGACGCGCTTCTCCCACTATTCTAGTTCTTATAATTTTAGTAAATTGAGCCTCTGCTTCCTTAGGAAGCATAGCTTTCGCTTCCTCGCAACCCTCGATAAAATAATTTAGCGGAATGTTACTACCGTCAAAAAAGGGGACGGCGTCTACCGCGTATTTTAAGGTAGCAAAGGGGTTAGGTTGCGCCATGTTAAAAGAAAGTAAATTTTCGGGATCGCTTTCGATATCAAATTTTTCGATTTGATCTTTTATTGTTTCAGTAGTTATATCGGCGGAATCGTCGGAATCTGGCTCGGGCGATTCGGCTACTAAAGTATTTTCAGTTAAATCGAATTCTGAGGAAGGATCTTTTAACGAAAATTTTATTTGGCGAGATGTCGAAGTTGAAGGTACTAAAGGTGTGGATGTGTGAATTAATTCGGAATCAGATGGTTTAGATTTAGATTTGCGTGTTCTATGTGGTGTTGTTAATGCAGTTTTATATAGTTCTTCTATTTGATCTTTATCAGTTTGACCTCTTGTTCCTTTACTCATTACCGCTACCAGGAATCGCACATTTCTATCCCGGACGAGCCCCCAAATTTTATTTATGTTACGTCCAGACTCAAGGAAGGAAGAGTCGAAAGGAAGGACGTAACTAAATTTATCTTTTCGAACGACGGCAGACTATCCGTCTGTTCGACCCGAACGAACGTCTGGGCCCAAATAGGTCAACGACCGCAAGGGTCGCTCTTACTCTATTTAAAGGGCCGTTCGCTCGGTGGTCCCTTTTTGGCAAGAGAATTTAATCTCTTTTACGCAGGATGGGACCTTGTGCGATCCTGGTTTACGGGAATAAGTGGGAACGGGTTATTAATAAATGAAAATCATTTATTTTGAAATTTATAAATTTATTCCTAATATAAAGACGAAAGAATTTATATACATAATAATATTATTGACGGACTTAGTTGCTAATGAAGAGTGAATGTATGTGTATGTGTCGCGGGTGATACATTAGTACGGAGGTCTTCAATCGGGGCAGAAAGGGGTAAGAGTTATTGTTTAAATTTTAGGGTCCCGATTGGTGGTTACAATAATTTAAATGGTAATAGGTATATAAAATTAGTGTCCATGTGTGTGCGTGTAAGAGAGACTTCTAGGTTATATGAGTTCGGTAATTATGGCGGTGGAGGGGGGATAGGTTCGTAGGAGAAGGTGTGCAGGGACGGCTAAAGGATATCTTCGCCCGGGAACATACCAGGGGATGATGTTATTCCTATCGGTGGTCTCTAGAAATTCGCGTAAGGCCTCGTGGTCTACGGGGCCTGGACCAATCGTGAAAGCTTCCTCAGGGACTTCTCGTATCCCTGGGAGCTGGTTTATCAGCCAAGCTCTGAATTGCTCGTATGAGAGCTTGGCAGGCGATTCTGATTCTTCGGAATCGTCGTCGCTGATATCTACTACCTCAAACCCTTCCGGATGTTCCCTATTTACCGAGGACGTTGGGGATGAGGGAGGAGAATCTTCAAGGGTGATTGTTGAGGGAGCCGGAGACGGAGATCTAGGTGGCTCAGGGCGTTCGGGAGAAGCAGGGGGAAGAAAGGGAGAAGGGCTCCGCGGAGAATCGGCGTCCTCAGAGGAAACAGAGGAGTGAGGGGAAGGGGCCCGCTGAGGTATAGCGGGTTCGGGAGAAAGAGGAGAAGGAGTTCGCGGGGAATCGAAAAATTCTGCAGAAGCAGAGGTAGCGGGAGACGGCGTCAGCGGGGTTTCTATATGTTCGGGTGAGGAAATAGGAGAGACCGTAGGGTGATATGTATTAGTTGTCTCTGTATGGATCGGTGTGTTAATTTTTTCTAGGGAGCCGAAGGTTTCGCCCGCAGCCAGACTCCGTGCCAACGCTTTCTTTAACCGCCTATTACGCCGGTTTCGCGCCAATTTAACAGCGGTTCGCGAGGGTCGTCTCCTTGGATTTTCCACTACGAGAGCGAATAATAAAGTAACCGGGCAAGAAGAGTTTTTACTGAAAAATAACTCTGGGAGTTCTTGTAAGAGAAAAAAAAAAATATATATATATATATATTTATTTTTATATAATTTTGATATTTTAATTATTTAATAATTTAGTTAGTTATTGTATTACTTATTTGTTCATTCAAGAGAGAGAGAGAGAGAGAGAGAGAGAGAGAGATAGAGAGTGAGAGAGAGTAAATCACGGATTGTTCCGCTATCGCGGGAAATCCGGAGTGATTTCAAAAGGTAAGGGGATGATAGAAATCACGGATTGCTCCGCTATCGCGGGAAATCCAGAGTGATTTCGAGAGAAAGAGGAGATGGAAGAAATCACGGATTGCTCCGCTATCGCGGGAAATCCGGAGTGATTTCAAAAGGTAAGGGGATGATAGAAATCACGGATTGCTCCGCTATCGCGGGAAATCCAGAGTGATTTCGAGAGAAAGAGGAGATGGAAGAAATCACGGATTGCTCCGCTATCGCGGGAAATCCGGAGTGATTTCAAAAGGTAAGGGGATGATAGAAATCACGGATTGCTCCGCTATCGCGGGAAATCCAGAGTGATTTCGAGAGAAAGAGGAGATGGAAGAAATCACGGATTGCTCCGCTATCGCGGGAAATCCGGAGTGATTTCAAAAGATAAGGGGATGATAGAAATCACGGATTGCTCCGCTATCGCGGGAAATCCAGAGTGATTTCGAGAGAGAGAGAGAGATAAGGATGGGGGAAGAAAGGACAGTTTTTCGAAGTTAGAATTTAACAAGGATAATAAATTAATAAATTAAAAAGGAAAACAATTATAATTTAATTGAAGTCCCAGAATTATTTTAAGTATTATTAGTAAGGGTGGAGATGTAGCGTGCTTGATAACTTACTACTTATGGAGTGCGCAGGTAGATGTTAATTATTCCAGGTGTGAATCTGGCTACGGACTCCTCCGTGAGGATGGTGTTCCACTCGCAGTTGTTCACTCGCGAAAATCGTCGTACTCGGTGAGCACTGGGCACACGATGATTTCACAAATGTCACTGCGAATGCTCACGAGTTCGAGATTCTCTCGAAGGATGGTGATACAACTTTTCGCGATTGATCCGCGAGCGTAGGTTTGAGAAAAGATTGATATTCTCTGAGAGATGTTACGGGTATATATACCTTCTTGCTCCTCCTTCCCGTTAGTTTGTTAATATTTCCTGACGAATAGGGAATTTTTCAATAACGCCCTTTCAGTCCCGGAGGCGTCTCTTGACTTTAAAAGTTTATCGGGATTGGTCAGGGCTTTTGTTTAGGGCCCTAGGTTTTGACCAATGGAGAATTTGTTGAGGTTTATATTTTTATTATCCTCTCGAGATTTCGATATCGGCGGCGGTGTTTGTTGTTAGTTTTTCCTATATCGCGATATTTGTCGTTTGTTAGTGCCGCTTTTATCGGCGGGTTCTCGCTTTATTGCCCTCGCGTGTGGCTTAGAGCTTGTTTACTGAGAGGCGATGCGTGTGGCATCTTTTTAATCTTTATATTTTTCGCCGCTTTCTCGCGAGAATACCCGCAGGTGTGCTATCTTATTTTGCACACTTTCGTTTTCATTATTTGTTTTCCCCTAATTTTACTAGGGAAGGATTTGCTTTCGGCGCGTTCTCGCCGTCTTTATGTTTTGCCGATATGTGATTTTAACTTATTATTCGCGAGGGTGTCGGCAAGAATCCGCTTTCGGCATCTTTCCGCCTGGTCTCTTTTATTTACCGATTTTGTAATATTTATCGGTCGCTCACGATATCTGCAGCTGTCCGTTTCGCTGGGCACGTTTTCGTTTTATTATATACGTGCCGCTTAGATTATTATTATCTTTTTTCTTCCTTTCTTATTTACCTAACAACAAACTTCGCCTTGGTCGTGGGAAAGAAAAGAATCGTGAAGTCCGCCGGACGTAACAATTTTAATAGTTTTCAATTGCACACATATCAATATTGTTATATTAGAAGAAATAAAACATCAATATAGATCTGATAAAAATTAGTTATATAATATATTTTTATTTAATTAGTGATGACCAATCTAAACGCGTGTTCAAAAAAAAAAAAATATATTTTATAACAAAAGAGGTATTTTATAATATCTTTGAACTGAGCCTACTAGCCCCGGTCTCCTCTAGTCTTCTCGTTATGCATTTATATTCAAATAAAACAAATATAAACATTTTTCCATTTTTTATTATAAATATAAATAATCGCACTAAATCGCAATTGTAATTAATTGCATACGATAATATAGTATGATTTTAAATTTATATAAATTTCTGATTGAAGGGAAATGTAGATAAATGGTGAGATTTATTCAATGATCAAGATTAGTAAGGGGATTTACGATTTTATAATATTATTCTTTGCATAAAAAAAAAATCCGATTTAAAAACGAAATAAATACGCTTTTATAAAGTTATTATGTCAAATTTGTGAATTCCGTACAATAATTTTCAATATAAGATCTTCAAAAAAAATTGTAGGAATATATGGAATGAAAGCATAAAAATTTCATATTCGATGATACTTTAAAATTTTCTTCGGAACGACTCTAATGATGTCCACAGTTTTATAAGCGTTGGACCGCTAACAATGCGAGTTCATACGATTAACAACGCCAAACTCATAAGTCTCGAATCTTCAAATGTATGCATGATGATGATCGAATCGACGTTACACCGTATGTTCGATCTCGATCCATGCATTGATGTATCTTTTGATCGATTGGTTAAAATTACCGAGACAGTCGATGTTAAATTTATACAATTTTCAAATATCGCGTCCAATGTAACGAGAATCCTAAAGAAGTATCAAATGTAATACGCGCTAGTGACGCCTTCAATAAACATCAACTCATCGATTGTGAACTGGCAGCTTTAATTTTTAGTCCATAATATGTAAGAAAAAATATATAAATAAAGAGTTTTTAAAGTCTAAATTATGATGTAATTTTTGCATGCATTTCCATTCTCCATCTTTCTCCCACCCGTAAGCAGCTCTCATACATAACTTGTTGCCTGGTCCTTGCGGGGTCTGACGTCATACGGGGAAAGGGAAACGCCAGGCTAGAGACTGAGAGGTAGCGTGAGAGAGAAGAAAGAGATAGCGCATGTGAAGGAGAGATATGTCGCGGCGAGGTACACGAAAGAGTGACAGATAGCGCGAGGCTAGGAACCGTGAGAGAGATAGCGCGAGAGAGAAGAAAGAGATAGCGCGAGGTGCATGCGAAGGAGATTTTTTTTTTTTAATATTTTTTTCCAATATTAATAATAATAATTCTTTTATAATAATATTCTTAATATAAATGGGAGGAAAGAGAGGAATTATTCTAAAGTAAAATATGTGTTTTTATGTTTAAAATAATTTTTTTTTTATTCATAAAATAGGTATGTGTAATATTTATAATTTTGTGTGTGTGTGTGTGTGTGTGCGTGTGTGTGTGTGCGTATGAATATGTGTGTATGTGAATTTAAAATTTAAAATATAAGAATATATAAGAATATAATAATATAATATGAATATAATATAAAAATATAAAAAATATAATAATATAATATGAATATATAAAAAAAATACAAATAATAAGATAAATAGATAAACAATATAAATTTAAAATACAAAATATAAAAATTTTTAATGCGTCGGCGGCAAGCGGTTGAGCAGCGGCTGCGAGGTGGTGGGGCGGTGGCAGCGAGGCGGTAGAGGACCATTATGGGACAGCAAGGGGTCCCTTCTGCATAACAGAAAATTTTTTTTTATTAATTTATAAATATTTTAATTTATTTAAATAAATACTTACAAGTATTACATACTGCCTCCATGACAGGTTAGGGAGAATATGGTTCCTCAATATCTCGGTCTGAAAAATTATAATGGTTCCTCAATATCTTGGTCCGAAAAATCATAATCCGATGATTCGCATGATGCCGATGGTGATGGCATATCCATTCGACCAATATATGGGTCCTCAGATCCTTTAAAGTAAACCACACAGCTTTTATAGCGACGTCGAAAGCATTTGATATTGTTGTGTGCTCTGAAGCATTTAGATAAACCGCCAGTTGTTCTTAAAATATCTTCATGAATTTCTATAAAATGGGCCAAATCTTTTGTTTGGGGTTTCTGTACACCGAGTTCACGATTTCGTAGAAACTGTACCACCGAAGACACCTTCGATTTTTTCTGACTCGCCATTTTCACAACACTTGTAGAATTCTCACTTTAAGTGTTCCAGCACAATCTCCAAAAGTTTATTTTGTGCAAATAGGACACATATCACATGGAAATATCTGACACTGAATGATTTTCTACAATAGCAACACCATCGACAATCCACTGCATTGTGTTGTAACCGTAAACACTATGACCCAACCACGACCTAAAAACCCACAAAAGAGAACGCAGAATCAGCATTTCAAAAGATATAGCGCGCGCCTCGAAATCAAAAACGCAACCGATTGCATACACGCGTTAAGACATCGCGACACATTCGAGATCGTAAAACGCAGACGATGCAAAACCGATTGCATACAGGCGACACATTAACCGAAAAACAAAACCTACTTTCGGGTAATATAAGCGCGCCTGATTAACTCCTCGGAGCCGTATTCCGACCCGAGGACGACAAGTAATTACATCTAATCTATTGTGAGGACGCGCTGCGATTCGACATACCAAAGAATTGTACACGTGAGTTGGAATAAACTCTTCTCTTGTGACCAAAGTGTTCTTTTCACTACCCTCGACACTCGGAGTCCTAACTCCTAAGACGAACGGACCCCTCAAAGTATCCTACAAATCCCGTTGTACCCTGAGAGGCACAACAAAATGGTGGCAGCGGTGGGATGCTGATACTGAGCAATAAAGGATATCTGACAATACAAGATTCCTGACAACAAGAGAGATCTGCCAAGTAAGGATCTGCCAACATCGTCAGTGCTCGAGGACCTCAACAAAGGAATACCGAGAGAAGCTGCAGCGGACCAGAACAGGACCCCCAACCACGAGACAGCACAAGGAACCAACCAACAGCCGACCGTGCGAAAACGACGAGCGAGCGAAAGAAAATGCGTATCATCGTTATACTGTAAGTCAGCATATTGTATAATAATATTGCCTGAATGTCAGCACCGGCAAAAAAGAAGGTCACGTTTCAACGACCACGTTTTTTAAGCGCACCCGCGAAATTAGCAAATAGATTCGGCTTCGTAACGCCCGTGCAAGTGGTAGAAGAAGCGGCCCGCGATATTCGCGATAGCGTCCGAAAGAATCTCGAATCCGAATACCCAGGCGTAAATCCGCGCGAACCGGAAGCTCGCGAACCCGAAACCCAAGGCGGAACGGACAACCAGTCCTCGCCGCATAATAATAATAACGCAGGACCGAGCAATATCGATCGAACATCGGTTGATCGCGTTTCGGTAAGACGAAACTATTCCCCCGTGTCGTACGATAGTAGTATTTTTGAGATACCTGACGGAAACACTATGACACACCCCTCGGTCCCGTCCGACGACATAGATAGAGAAATCGAGCGTATGCGAACGCAGACTAGGCATGGCGCCGCCGCCCATTACGAGGATGCGGGGCGTCCTAGCGAAGATCCGAGCAACGCGGTATTAGTCGAGGTTTTGCAGAGCTTCCGAGAAATGCAAGAGGAAATGAGACACCTCCGCGACCAGATGAGGGACCTACGTACAAACCGGGAAGACTTAAATAGAACGCGAATAATACACGAAAACCCCTATGCCGACCTCTCCTATGGACGAACCGTGAGCGATGTGCGCAGGCAAACCGCACATCTGCATGGTTTCTTACGACTGAAAGAAGCGCGAGACATGATACCTGAGTTCGACGGAACCTCCCAAGCCAGACTTAAAGAATTTCTAAGCGCCAGCTCCTACGCTATAAAAAATATTAACCCAGTAGACGAAAAGACGCTACTAGAAGCGCTACTCTGCACCAAGCTAAAGGGGAAGGCTATGCTCGACTTTGAAACACGCGACATAAACAACTTCGCCCAACTTAAACGGGAACTGGAAATCTGCTATCTAAGCAAGAGGAGCACTACCCATCTTCAGGTGGAATTCAATACCCTGAAGCAAAAACCCGGCGAAAGCGCCCGGGAATACGGAACACGCGTCGATAATTTAGCCATGGAACTGTACGAATCCATGATCGAAGGGCAGGCTTTCGGCAGCGAGCGCAAGCGCATTATACTCGATACGCTGCAACAACAAGCCCTGCAGAACTTCCAGATAGGCCTCCAGGAAAACATCCAGCTGATGGTACGAGCACAGCATCACACGACGCTACAAGACGCCATCGCACAAGCCAGCGCGGAAGAGAAAGTGAAGGGCCCGACAGAGCAGACACTGCGACCCCGGACCGACCAGACCGCTTCACACACAGGACACATCAATAAAACTATACAGTGTCACAAATGCGGGAAGACCGGACACCTCGGACGAGACTGCCGCACGAGCAGATACGCCAACAGATTCTCCTTGCCAAAACCACAAGGGAAAATCAACGCTGTTGAGAAACATTGCACCTACTGCAAAAAATCAGGTCACGGTCGTAACGAATGTTGGAGTCTGCACGGACGCCCGGGAAATACGCACACAAGGACAAACGGAAACAAGAGCGCCCAAGGCCATTCTAACACTAGTGGACAGCGAAAGAAACATACAACACCGGAGGATGAAGAAGACGAAGAAAACACGAAACGGCCGAGACCCGCGGCCGAGTATCAAATATCGCAAGTAACCACACAACTACCCACTACGACAGGTCTAGATCTAGTGACTCTGCCCATACAAGAGGCAAAGAAGGGAAGGTTAAATTTACTCTTCGACACCGGCGCAACAGTGACCTTAATTAAATTAAGAAATCTAAAAGGGGAAGCCATGATCTACGAAGAGAAAATGGCATTGACCGGAGTAACGGGACACCAGATCCAGACCATAGGAAAAATCAAGGCCACAATAACCTTGAAGGACCGAAAAATACGGCATCCTATCTACATCGTGAAGGACGATTTCCCCATCGACTACGAAGGAATCTTGGGAGTAGATTTCTTGCAAAAGCACAAGATAACGTGTGATTACGACAAAAAACAGCTACAACTAGCAGAGACAATATTAAAATTACGCCCGTACCGCGCGCTAATGCTGAAGCCGCGAAGCGAAACAATCATCCGAGCCACCACCGACTCGAATAAGGTAGGCGTGGTACGCGCCGAAGAAATGCTGCCCGGAGTATTTATCGGACACTGTCTCGTAGAACCAGAAGAATTTTCATGCCCGGTTAGCGTTATAAATACAACCGAAAAATACATTAAAATGTCAACTCCATGGGTAAACATCGAGGAAATTACGAACACGGTGGCTCGAAGAGAGAATGTCCCGCCTCTCCAGGAAGCGCCTACACTCTCCCGCAGAGAGCAAATAAAAAATTTACTCCGACTACAACATCTCAATCAAGAAGAAGAAAAAACATTGCTTCAAATCTGTGAGGAATTCGGTGACGTGTTTTACCTTAAAGGAGACGCGCTGACTTGCACTCCGACTACGTCACACGAAATCGCGCTCCGAGCTGACAGTGCACCTGTAAATGTACGCCCATACCGATTGCCGGAGAAACACAAAAAAGAAATAAATAAACAAATAGAGGGCATGTTGAAGGACAAGCTAATCCGACCTAGTAACAGCCAATGGAATGCGCCTTTACTTGTGGTCCCCAAAAAAGCGGATGCGGAAGGAAACCGAAAATTACGCATAGTTGTAGATTTCCGGAAACTTAATAATTTAACCATAGGCGATTCTTTTCCAATACCGAACATAACGGATATACTAGACCAACTGGGAAATGCAAAGTACTTCACCACCTTGGATCTAGCGTCGGGCTACCATCAGATACCCATGGCCGAGCCCGATAAATGCAAGACTGCATTTTCCACACCGTATGGACATTACGAGTTCAATCGAATGCCATTCGGGTTAACGAACGCGCCAGCTACATTCCAACGGTTAATGAATTCCGTGCTGACGGGACTACAAGGGATCAAATGTCTCGTATACTTGGACGATATAGTAATATACGGTAACAGCCTAGAGGACCACCACATGCGACTCGCCGAGGTTCTCTACAGATTACGTAAACACAACTTAAAACTCCAACCAGACAAATGCGAGTTCCTTAGAAAGGAAGTAATATATTTAGGGCACATCGTTACAGAAAAGGGGATCATGCCTGATCCTTCCAAAATAAACGCCGTACAAAAATTCCCCACTCCCACCAAAGCAAAGGAAATACAAGCGTTCATAGGTTTAGCAGGTTACTATAGAAAATTTATAGAAAATTTCTCAAAAATTGCTAAACCCTTGACAAAATTAACAAAAAAAGAAGAAAAATTTGAGTGGAACAGCGAACAGCAAAACGCATTTGACACGTTAAAAAATAAATTAACTACCGCACCCATACTAAAATATCCGGAATTCGACCAGGAATTCCTCGTAACAACGGATGCCTCCGATTACGCCATCGGAGCCATACTGTCGCAAGGCCCGGTAGGACAAGACCGCCCGATTGCTTACGCAAGCAGAATTTTGTCGCGGGCGGAACATAACTATAATACTACTGAAAAGGAACTACTAGCCATAGTATGGGCAGTAAAACATTTCAGGCCTTACCTGTATGGTACGAAATTCAAAATTATCACCGATCACAAACCATTAGTATGGTTATTTAATGTAACGGATCCTGGATCGCGATTGATGCGTTGGCGATTAAAACTTGAAGAATACGATTACGAGATTGTACACAAGGCAGGCAAAGCTAATAAAAACGCCGACGCACTCAGCCGACACGTAGGTGAAATTAATAAAATCGATGAAGAAGAAATTAATAAAATCGATAAAGAAGAAATTAATGACACAAAAACAGAGCGGAAATACACGGAAGAGGAGAAACGCCGCATACTATATGAGTATCACGACGCACCCCTAGGAGGACATCAAGGGACCGAACGCACCATTAACAGAATCCGGTTACTACACAACTGGAAAGGACTGACTAAGGACGTAGAAAACTATGTAGCAAGATGTGAACTCTGTCAAAAAAATAAACTTTCGCGAAAAAACAAAGCACCGCTGGTAATAACAGATACCGCAAGCAAACCATTCGAAAAATGCGCTTTAGACATCGTAGGACCCCTAACGATCTCTGGTAATGGGAATAAATATGTACTTACCTTCCAAGATAATCTAACTAAATTTAGTAAAGCGATTCCGATAACTAACCAAGAAGCCGCAACAATTGCAAGGGAATTCGTAACAAAAATTATCTTCGAACATGGTATCCCAGAAAAGGTCTTAACCGACCAGGGTACAAACTTCCTTAGCGAAATGTTCAAGGACGTCTGTAAATTACTAAAAATTGAGAAAATTCAGACAACTGCATACCATCCAGAAAGCAACGGAGCCTTGGAACGATCACACCGTACCTTAGCAGAATACCTTCGCCACTACATTAATGCTGAACAAACAGACTGGGATGAATGGACATCATACGCAATGTTTGCATATAACACCACACCGCATACAGCCACGGGGTTCACGCCGTTCGAACTACTTTACGGGCATCAAGCAACCCTACCTACGGCATTATCGCAACCCCCGAAGCCGACATATACATACGATGACTACGCGCAAGAATTGAAAGAAAAATTACGCGCCGCCCAGCAAATCGCAAAGGAACACTTAAAAAACGAAAAGGTGAAAGCAAAGGATAACTACGACAAAAAATCGAAGAATACCACGTTCAAGGTAGGAGAAAAAGTACTATTACACAACGAAACCGTCCGCAGGGGCCGATCCAAAAAACTCGATGCATTATGGACCGGACCGTACACAATCATCGACAAAATCTCCGATGTCAATTATAATATTAAAGTAGGACGAAAGATAATAAATACACATGCGAACCGTTTAAAAGCGTTCATAGAACATTAAGAAAGAAAAATTTCGGCACATCTATTTCCATTCCAGAGCGCTAATGACATGGAAGATGCAGCCTACTACCGCAAGAAAGGACCTAGAAGAGGAATACGAGGTAGAACAATTTAATCGAGAGCCAGGGATATACTTCGAAAAAATCGGTTATCTACATCAAGTAGAATCCACCTGGAAGCTAATAATTAATATAGACCTAGGAACCTTAAATAAAAGATTCCACGATTTACAAAATTATATTGATCACGGACACCTCCTACACAAGATACAAAATAAAGAAAGCTGCCAAATCCAAAAAACGATTATCGAAACGGAGAATGATAAATTAACACACCTCTTAAAACGAGTAAACACCATATACAGGACACCGACAAACAAACGAAGAGGACTACTCGACGGGATCGGGACACTAGCAAAAACACTCTTCGGAACCATGGATGCCAATGACGACAAAGTCATCAAGGAACAACTACTCCTCTTACAAAATCAAGAGCAAACACTGCATCACACGATGAAAAATCAAGTAAAAATTTTAAACACAACAATTGCCCACATCGATAATCTGGAAAAAACAACCCAATACAACGAACAACTACTACTCAATTTTACCACCAAAATCCAAAAACAGATGGCAAATCAAGTACAACGAGAAGAAATACACGAATACTTCTCCATAGTTAATGCCATAATAACGGATTTGATGAGAGACGCGGAAGACGTCATCGAACACTTAATGGCAGTAAAAACAGGAAGGATACATCCGAGGTTAATTCCGTTAGATCAAATCATAGAAAGTCTCAAGGAAGCCACGTCACAAGTGCCCCAAGGACTATTCTTTCCCTTCGGAATCTCCGAAGACAATTGGCTCACGATTGAAAAATTCGTAACCGTTAGCGCATATTTTAATAACCCTTACGTACACACTATTTTGCGCTTCCCACTAATTTCGCATCCTAGATATAACATAGTGAAGGCTATCCCCCTACCGAGTTATAGCCACGGGAATTTATTTACCTTCGCAGAAATAAACCAACCGATAGTAGCCATTGATAACGAAAATCAAAACTATCTAACAATAACGCAAAATAATTTAGAAAAATGTATTAACGTAGACAATCACTATATATGCGAACAAAATAGGCCCATCTATCACATAAACGACAATGCGATCTGCGAAATTCAAGCATACACACACACCCCCCCGGGGCAAAAGTTATGCGACATACGATATATACATTCCAATCATACCATATGGATTGAGCTGACTAACCAGCACTCATGGTTGTACTCCACACTTACCGAGCAGCCGATAACCATAAACTGCCAACACCATGAAGAATATAGGACAACCATCGCGGGGACAGGACGAATTACACTAGGCAACACTTGTAAATTAGTAACAGCCGACATGATTGTAAAAACTTCGGGAACCATAGACGGCACATATCTCCAAGCGTACTTACCAGAATATAATATCTCAAGGTTAAAAATCGAAATACCAGCGAACCTGAATACAATACAGTTAAAGAAAATAATTCAGAACCCTACCGAACTAAAGGATTTAAGCTCGAGACTACAAGATCTAACAGAAGATCTAGACAACGTCAGCGTCAATCCGTTTTTAAAAAAACAAGTTATATATCCAATATCAGGTGGCACAGCCATTCTTATTATAAGCACAATAGCCATAATATTGTACCGAAGAAATAGAAGACAAAACCCACCACGTGAAGAATAGGGAAAAGGAAAACTCGATCCGTTTTCTTTTTTCCGCGGGGGAAGGGTGTTGTAACCGTAAACACTATGACCCAACCACGACCTAAAAACCCACAAAAGAGAACGCAGAATCAGCATTTCAAAAGATATAGCGCGCGCCTCGAAATCAAAAACGCAACCGATTGCATACACGCGTTAAGACATCGCGACACATTCGAGATCGTAAAACGCAGACGATGCAAAACCGATTGCATACAGGCGACACATTAACCGAAAAACAAAACCTACTTTCGGGTAATATAAGCGCGCCTGATTAACTCCTCGGAGCCGTATTCCGACCCGAGGACGACAAGTAATTACATCTAATCTATTGTGAGGACGCGCTGCGATTCGACATACCAAAGAATTGTACACGTGAGTTGGAATAAACTCTTCTCTTGTGACCAAAGTGTTCTTTTCACTACCCTCGACACTCGGAGTCCTAACTCCTAAGACGAACGGACCCCTCAAAGTATCCTACAAATCCCGTTGTACCCTGAGAGGCACAACAATTGTGTAATTTAATCATATGCTTTCGTACAGCATACATGTGTCCGAAATCTTGAATAGAGATCATACATGAAGTACATAAAGCCAGAGCACCACCCGTAGAATAATAAAAGTATATGGCGCAAACTTTTGTACATCCGTTTAGCGCAAGGATTTGTGAATTAGACACTACCTTGTCGTGAATATCCGTAAGGTCCTCACTGCGATCACTAATATAATTACTGTCACTCAACAACAATGATCTTCGTCAGATTCGTCTACATTGTTATCCGACAACTCGTGATCTTCATCAGATGACTCGTCTAATATTCTCTCGAAATTATTATTTTCCATTTCTTTTTAACTCACTACACTGTGCCACTGACACTTCGCATAGGACACTTTAACTCGTCGAATGCTAAAGACTTTTTGACGCGGAGACCCACTCTCCATAAGCTTCAGCCCTATCCCTCTCAAAATTATCACAAAGGAATATCATAGTAATAAAATCGAGCGCTATCTGTTTATAAAAATTCGAGCAGCCGAACGTTGGCGCCGATACGTCGCAATTTTTCCTTAAAAGATATTATGGAAGATGTTTCGCTCTCGTTTATGGGAGATTTTCTGCGAGGGTACAAAGCTGCCGAACGTCAACGCTTTTACATTTTCACCTATAAATAACGTTTCGACATGTTCGTCGCAGCCTCATCCCCCTCAAAATTTCCTAAATTTCCACAAAAGAATATCTTAATGATAAAATGTCCATAAAATGAGAAACATAGTTTTAATGAACTCTAGAACGCTCCGTTGACAAGTTCGAGCAGCCGGACATCGGCGCTTCCGTAATAAAATTATATTAACGAGGGTACAAAATTGTTAATCATCGGCGCTTGTTCTATACCTTTTTGGGGAAAATGTCTAAGAACCCTCATAAAAAAGTCGTAAAGATACCATCTACAAATATTGCACTCAGAAAACTCCCCCTCCTTTGTCGAAACATCCCCCTCCACCCGCGTGACGTCAGCCCCCGCGCCTACGAGATACCCCCACCCCGCGTGATGTCATACCCCTCGCCGCGGAGAACCCCCCGCGCCCCGCACCTCCCTCAGAGCCCCATGGGTTAGAACTCTCATAGTATCCCTACTAACAAGAATTGTGCAGCGTTTGTCGTGCCCCGCTATGTATGATATTTAGCCGGAACATGTGCTCGGTGTGTACGCATTGTAAGTATCAGTTTCTTATTTTTTTAAAATATATTCTAAAATAAATTATAAATTATTAAAATAATTAATAAAAATTTTCTGTTATGCAGGAGTCCCCCGTCGCCACCGCTTCTCTCAGCATCTAGCATTCGGCCGCCTCACCGCCTCGCATCCACAATCGTCGGCTTTACCATAGCCACCTCCACCACCGACAATTTTTATATATTATGATATTCATTTATATTTTCATCTTTATATTTTCATCTTTATATTCTTATCTTTATATTCATTTATATATATTTTTAAAAATTTAATATCCATTTTATATTCACATTTATATATTCACATTTATATACATTTATATACATTTATATCCATTTATATTCTTTTAAACACACACACACACACACAAATGTATAATACACATTTATTCATAATTAAAAAATAATTAATATTAAATTAATATATTAATTTTAAAAATTCCTCTTCTTTTCCTTCACTGCGTCATCTCTCGCATGCGCCTCTCGCTATCTCTGTCTCTCGCGTTCACCTCGCGCTCTCTCTTTCTCTACTAAGCGCTATCTCTCTAGCAGTCCCTAACCTCGCGTCATCTCTCTCTCTCTCTCTCTCTCTCTCTCTCTCTCTCTCTCTCTCTCTCTCTCTCTCTCTCTCTCTCCTCGCCGCAACATCTCTCTCCTTCACGTTCGCCTCACACCCTCTCTTTCTCTCGCGTTCACCTCGCGCTCTCTCTTTCTCTCCTAAGCGCTACCTTTCTCGCAGTCCCTAGCCTCTCGGTCCCTAGCCTCGCGATCCCTAGCCTCTCAGTCCCTAGCCTCGCGATCCCTAGCCTCTCAGTCCCTAGTCTCGCGATCCCTAGCCTCTCAGTCTCTAGCGTCACGTTCTCCGCATGACGTCATCCCCGCAAGGACCTTACAACGAGCTACGTATGAGAGCTGAGACTGCTTACGGGTGGGAGAAAGATGGAGAATGGAAATGCATGCAAAAATTACATCATAATTTAGACTTTAAAAACTCTTTATTTATATTTTTTTTTTCTTACATATTATGGACTAAAAATTAAAGCTGCCAGCTCACAATCGATGAGTTGATGTTCATTGAAGGCGTCGCTAGCGCGTATTACATTTGATACTTCTTTAGGATTCTCGTTACATTGGACGCAATATTTGAAAATTGTGTAAATTTAACATCGACTGTCTCGGTAATTTTAACCAATCGATCAAAAGATACATCAATGCATGGATCGAGATCGAACATACGGTGTAACGTCGATTCGATCATCATCATGCATACATTTGAAGATTCGAGACTTATGAGTTTGGCGTTGTTAATCGTATGAACTCGCATTGTTAGCGGTCCAACGCTTATAAAACTGTGAACATCATTAGAGTCGTTCCGAAGAAAATTTTAAAGTATCATCGAATATGAAATTTTTATGCTTTTATTCCATATATTCCTACAATTTTTTTTAAGATCTTATATTGAAAATTATTGTACGGAATTCACAAATTTGACATAATAACTTTATAAAAGCGTATTTATTTCGTTTTTAAATCGGATTTTTTTTTTTATGCAAAGAATAATATTATAAAATCGTAAATCCCCTTACTAATCTTGATCATTGAATAAATCTTATTTATCTACATTTCCCTTCAATCAGAAATTTATATAAATTTAAAATCATACTATATTATCGTATGCAATTAATTACAATTGCGATTTCGTGCGATTATTTATATTTATAATAAAAAATGGAAAAATGTTTATATTTGTTTTATTTGAATATAAATGCATAACGAGAAGACTAGAGGAGACCGGGGCTAGTAGGCTCAGTTCAAAGATATTATAAAATACCTCTTTTGTTATAAAATATTTTTTTTTGTTTTGAACACGCGTTTAGATTGGTCATCACTAATTAAATAAAAATATATTATATAACTAATTTTTATCACATCTATATTGATGTTTTATTTCTTCTAATATAACAATATTGATATGTGTGCAATTGAAAACTATTAAAATCATCAAAAAAGCCCGATCTCTAAAAGTTAATAAATTATATAATTTTTTCCGTGATTCACATATATGGCACCACTGTGCGACATCTCTCTCGCGCTATCTCTCGTAAACACCTCACGCTCTCTCTCTCTCTTTTAAGCATTCTCATGGTCCTTTCCGCAGGTATAAACAAAACAGCGTATGGCGTATAGCATTACGGTGAGCGCTGATGTCCAACCGCTCGAATTTATAAACAGATATTTATTACTACGATTTATCTGAGGGGATGGTGCTGAAGCTTATGGAGAGAGGGTCTGTCTCTGCGATGTTCATCACAAAGTTTAAAGCAGTCGCTGAGCTAAGTATCGCTAAGTGTCATCGAGCTAAGTTATTAAGTGCAGTGCAAAATGCCTTTAGATCGGGACATTTTGGGCCCAAATTTTTTTTTAACAAGAATATCCTTAGGACTTCATGAAATAATAGACATAATATCTTGGAAGACCCACCTGCTAGAAAATTTATTGAGGACTCTGTTCCTTATATTCACAATGCCGGTAAGTTTTTATTATTATATAATAAATTTGTTTATTAATATTATCTACCAAATTTGTCGATTTTCAGAAAATAACCGAGGAATCCATCCAAATCGGTGGATACCTTAATCATCGGCATATAGAACAAGTACGAAATTATCGGTGGTGCGATCGGCGGGAATTGGCCGAGCTATGGGACGACGCGGAGGGGATCGTGGAATGGGCACAGGATTACTAGTGAGATGACGTCTTCTGCCTCAGAAAAATGTTCGGCGAGGAATCATATCCTCCCGAACCTGTCAGGGAGGAATTATGGGTCTAGTGAGTATCTCTTTTTAATTTTAAATATTATTAAAATAATAAAATAATTAATAAAAATTTTAAATTTTTTAAGTTGTTTTTATATCGCTAGTACAATAATCAAAGGGGTAGTTGTAAATTAATCGACCAAACTAGCCAAAATTTGTTTATTTAATAGAAGTTACAACGCTTCGACCATATGGTTGTGGTCCTTTTCAAGTATAAACTGAAATAATAATTAATTTAAAAAAAACGGTTTGAATACAAAAAACAGTAATATACATAAATGGATTTGCTATAAAATTTTGAGTACATACGTTCTTATTGAAACACTTCACAAATTTAAGTTAAAACAAATCATTAACATCTTGTTGAATTTTAAAGAGAGAGAAACATTGTATCAGTATGAAACTTTGTCAGTGACTGAAATATAAAAATAGGGAACCAAGCTAAACGACCTTTATTATTTTGTCATAGATTTTATTTAAGCTATCTGTGTCCTTTTGTAGGTTGATTGTATTATTGAATTTTTTAATATACAACATTTCCGCGATTTCTCTCTTTTTCACATATTTCTCATTATATAATATTAGGTTTTGTCCAAATCAAATTCATGTCCGAATTCCAATTTATGTTTACTTATAACGGAATGATTGGTTTCATGCAATTTTATATTGTTAAAATGCTCTTTCACTCGAGTACGTAAGCGCCTTTTTGTTTGGCCGATATATGACGCATTACAGTTTTTGCAATCTAATTTATATACAACATTAGTTCTCTGATCATTATGTAAACTATCTTTACCACGTTTAATCATTGTATTTAGCTTTTTTGTGGTTATTTTATAGACGTTGAAGCCCATAACACGACATAGATCATAACTCACATCTTTAGCATATGGCAATGAAATAAAAGATGTTCTGTCAGATTGTCCACTATTCATATCACAATCATTAATGTGATT
>NW_028141474.1:0-37623 GCF_030444845.1 Prenolepis imparis | reverse complement strand
AGCAGTGGTATCAACGCAGAGTACTGTATCGTGACACGTTAAATCCGTAAGCAGTGGTATCAACGCAGAGTACTCTATCCTTATCTATCACTAGAAATCCATATTTTTGCTGCCAACAAGTACGACATAATTCACTGAAATCCTCGTATGACATGTCAGTATTCACGTGATCATTGTACACATGTTTCAAGTTGGCACCATCCTGTTTAAACAAGATTAGCAGGTTTGCGTTGTCGCGTATAAGATGTTTCGGTATTCTTGCGTATGTTTGACAGAGATAGAAGCAGTCGACGTTCGAGTGGCGTCCCATTGAAAAGTATTCTCTTATCGTATTTTGTTTGTCGTACGCCACGTCATTCCACCGAGCGAAGCATGTCCAAACTCGATTTTCGTTTCCGATGACGTGGCGTGCGACAAACAAAATACGATAAGAGAATACTTTTCAATGAGACGCCACTCGAACGTCGACTGCTTCTATCTCTGTCAAACATACGCAAGAATACCGAATCTTATACGCGACAACGCAAACCTGCTAATCTTGTTTAAACAGGATGGTGCCAACTTGAAACATGTGTACAATGATCACGTGAATACTAACATGTCATACGAGGATTTCAGTGAATTATGTCGTACTTGTTGGCAGCAAAAGTATGGATTTCTAGTGATAGATAAGGATAGCTCGCTTACGAACGGCCGATACAGAAACGGATTTAACGTGTTCGCGATACCGCAAAACAATTAGTCGTTGCCGATGTTCTGTCGAGAGAGGTGAAACACGAGCGTTCGACACTCTACCGACATGGCTGAGAACGATAATATTCGCGAGCGTGAAAAGATAGCGAAGGAGATTGTGAAAACTAGTGAATCAATCCGCAAGAAACATCGCGCTTTGAAGACCGGTAAGATCAATGACGATATCGCGATCAAGACCCATTTTAGACCTATTATTGAGCCGCTACAAAAGATTGTCGACAACTCGATCGCGGTGAAAAACGAGCCGGAAAGTACCGCAAAGATTAAAATCTTACCCATCAAGCGGTACAAGGAGGAAGAGGAGGGGGAGGAAGAGGAAGAGGAGAAGGATGATGCGACACCGAAAAAGAGGAAACGGTCAAACCCGAATCGCTCATCGACACAGCGTACATCGGATGCTTTACTGGATGAACCGATGATAACCTCTACACCGTTCGCGACAACGAGAATCGTACAATCTATACCCGAAACACTCGCAAACGAAAATGTTTTCGAAATCTCGGGCAGCACGCTCGAAACATCGTTTGTTCGAAACACATTACAAACGCTGGAAGGTCAAGAAATGTTGCGAAAGCACTTGGGACCACTGGGACAAGAGTACATGAGCACTCTCCTCGGTGGCGACAAAGAAAGGAAAATCGATCACGTGTACGGTGTCTATTTCGACAAGGATGAAATGCGTCTCGGTAACAAACGATTCGACATTGACAAATATGACTCTATAATTATAGACAAAGTGAGGTACATTGGTACACCAGGATTATACGAATTGATCTTCAAGAGAATTCCCGATGACATTTACACGGAGGATGATATGCGTAAATACAAGAGCATATTATTGGCGACGAACGCGCATAAACGCAATTATGACACACAAGGCCAATTACGAAGCAAGAGGGGATACAAGTACAAACATATAATCGCACCATTGATATCGATTGAAAAGAAAAAATCTGGAAAGGGAGTATTCATGCCTCACGCGATGGCGCTAACCGACAATAAGATTACATACACTGGGATGACCCCAACGAGCTAGTGGATCGGGTACGATTGCTGGACGCTTCGCGCCGAGCTGGCCACAACGCTCACGACAATGAGATCCTGTCGATCATCCAGGAACTTCGCGAAGCAGGCATTATTATAAATTGAATGGTGTCTCGACAAATCTAATCAGTCGATCAGCGTCACTCGTATCGGGGGAAAAAAAATGCCTATCAACAAATTTGGATTATTCGAACCAAGAAATGATGCAACCGGCACAAGCGGTTCTTGGGATAGATTGGTGAAAAGTTATGTGCACGAAAACGCTCTGTGTTGCGTCGTTACGGACTATGACGCAAGGTCGCGGAAGATTCGTCGTGTAGCGCAACCTGAGGCTGACACCGATGCCGTCAACAAACTGTATGTGGAATCCTGCGTTAAAAGATTGATGAATCAACAGAAAGAATCAGATGAGAAGCTGACTTCGTTCGAGAAGGATGTGCGGGCAATACAGATTGTGATAAACGAACTTCAACGCACGGCTAACGCTAACTCAGAAACAACTATCAACCTGAATGAGCAGCAGTGAACGGGTTAGGAGCGGCTATCGAACGGTTATCGAACATCTACGAAGGGTTATCGAACGGCTACGAACAATTATCGAACAGCTACGAAGGATTATCGAACTACTATCTAACTACAATGAGTGGTAGTGAACGGCCTAGCAACAGCTGCGAACGAGGCTATGAACGGCCTAGCAACAGCGAACGAGGCTACCAACAACTCAAGCAGGGCTGCGAACGAGGCTACGAACAAGTCTTTAAAGACTACATGCAAGGCTACAAACAACTCAAACAGGGCTGCGAACGGGTCAGTAACGGCTGCGAACGGGTCAGGAGAGGCTACGAACGGGTTAGAAACGACTGTGAACAAGGCAGCGAACGAATCAAGAACGATTTTCGAATGGGTCAAGAACGGAAGTAAACAACGCAAGAACGGCTCAAGAACGGCTCAAGAACGGGTCAGGAACGGCTCAAGAACGGGTCAGGAACGGCTACGAACGGGTCAGGAACGGCTCAAGAACGGGTCAGGAACGGCTACGAACGGGTCAGGAACGGCTCAAGAACGGGTCAGGAACGGTTCAAGAACGGCTATTGAAGAACGACAAACGAAAATGAATCATAAAACGAGCGACAAACGGCGATCGAGAAAAACCGACGAAGCGATGAAACAACATAGTTTGGAGAAACGGCAGTTGGTGAACGAACTGCACGCGCCGGCAAGGAAAAATTTTCCCCGAAGACACGTCATAGTGCGGGGATACGATGACCTGTGGCAAGCTGACATCGTCGAGATGCGTCCGTATTCTCGTTTCAACAGAGGTTACCACTACATACTCACCGTCATCGATGTGTTGAGCAAGTACGCGTGGGCCATACCACTCAAGAGTAAAGGTGGAAGCGAGACGGCTGACGCTATCGCCGAGATAATTCGAGATAGCAAAAGATGCCCGAGAAACATGCAAACCGATATGGGGAAAGAATTTTATAACGCCGACGTGCAACGGCTTATACGGAAACATAACATCAATCACTATTCTACATATTCGGTATTGAAGGCATCGGTCGTCGAGCGATTCAATCGCACGCTGAAGAACGACATGTGGAAGATGTTTACGCTGAACGGAACTTACAAGTGGATCGACGCGTTGCCGGAACTCATATCGGATTACAACGCGCGCAAGCATCGAACGATCGGCATGCGACCCGTCGACGTCACCCCCGCGATCGCTCATAAACTTTTAAAAACGGTATATAGTAACATAAAGATTGCCGCTCCGGCGAAATTCAAAGTAGGTGACCCGGTACGCGTTAGCAAGTACAAGAAACTTTTCGAGAAGGGTTACACACCAAATTGGACAACCGAAGTGTTTAAAATTGTTAAAGTGCAGCGTACTAATTCCGTAACCTATCTACTCGAGGACTATCGCAAAACATCTGTCGCTGGAGCGTTTTACGAGCACGAGTTGCATAGCGCGAATTATCCGGACGTATATCTCGTGGAGAAAGTACTTCGCAGGAGGGGTGACGAGGTTACGTAAAATGGCTGGGATTTGACAATTCGCACAACTCTTGGATACATAAGGACAATGCAATTTAATTCATACAAATTGTATTTATTAATTACTCAAAAATTAAAAAATATATAATGTGTACAACAAATAAAAGTATTTGAAATATTACAATATACATGAAATATGTGAAATACAAAATCTTTATTAATACATCCTTTCCGTTCCAATATATGAAATACATACACATATGTTACATAACATTATATCGCACATACATTATATTACATTATATTACATTATATTTTATAAGGGTATCTGATAATGTCCCCATGGTAATGTGTCGGTCGAATCAGGTATGATATACCGCTTATCGTCGTACGGATTTAGAGCAATTTTTGTCTCGCAGATGGTGTATACTTCATGCAATTTCGACCTAATACATGACTGACTACGTGTTATTTCAATCTCGTCGTTCAGGCACCGCGTATAATCGTCGAATGTTATCGTTCTCGCGACAACGTTACTTTTGACACCTTTAACCTTTTTTGTATCTTTCTTACCATCTACTCGCAAAGCGTACATTTTTGCTCTAAGTCCTACAAATTCAGTCATTATCGCGCCATTATTTTCATCCTTCATTAGACCTGGCACCTTTTTATTCACAAGCGGTATACTGTACGCGTTGTCAATTGGATAATCGCTCGTATCGAATCTAGCGATATCGCGTTTCATATTTTCATACACGTCTTCGCATTTAATATGATATATTAAACTATCTGTATCGGTGTACATTACCCGACATCTGTCACGATAGAGCGGTGACATGTACTCGTGATGAAATTCGTACAGACACACTTTCGATATGTCGAGTATACACATACCAACATAGATTGGTTTGTTAAATTTTACTTCTAGTTTACGTAATTCTACGGCAATTAAATTTTCTGAAAAGATGCTCCTGCTATGGAAATTTAGTTTCACTATCATCGCCTCTGCTCCGTATCGTCCGTCCCACTTTGTCAATAATTTTACATCTACATGATTACGCACATTTTCCATCGTTTTGCCAAATACCGCGTTGTTCATCAATTTGTACAAATTTTTCTCAAAATCATTTTTCGCTTGTGTTCTAAATTTTGTATTTAGTTCAATGTAATCGCGCAGCCATGCGGATTGAGTGAATTGTAATACGCGATGTATTTTTGTAACGCGAAGGCCGTGACGCGTGCACTGCTGCAGGTTGCGGTAGTGTATGACGTAACGCTTCTTATCATATAGCGTTGCGAGAAGCTTATCTTCCCGCTTGCCGGGCGGTTTGTCACGTGTCGGGCAAAACGGTAGGTCAGTGTGCGTGTCGTGAAGATGTGTGGATACTCTAAATCTACTTCGAGGATATAGCCTGTAGGTGAATCGAGCGCTATTGACGAGATGTCAAAGTTAAATACATCGTCGACCCATCGAAAATCGGCATAAGGCAGTGGTTGACACATTGCCCATCCATACAAATTATTTACATCTAAATACATTAAATATAATGATGGTTTCGATGGATCATATGACTGCATGTACTTGTTATTAGCATGCGCGTATCTTCCTGAACATTGACTTAGACCGCGTATACCCCGCTCAATAAACATAACCATATCGATATCGGTAAGCAGTTCGAAATTTACGCATGTATGTTTTAACATGGCGTCCCATGTATACCCAGGAAGAGTATAATAATACGTAGGGTCGAGTCCGTAACTCGCGATGCAAGTGTCGCGAAAGTTTTCAAATATATCTGCCAACAACAAGACATCAGTTTTTAAGTACAGATCGCTGTATTCACCCAAGGTTTGAATGGAGAACTGCTGCCACACGTTGACGGCGTGTGCGTAGTCGCTCTCGGATACAGTGTCACTGGTTAAAGAACTGTAAAACGATTCGCGTGGTGGTAAACGCGTGTCCTGCAGCCTGTCCACGCAGTCAATGTACTCGTACGGAAAGACACCTTTTCGCGTTAATAATTCAAAATTGTTAGCGGATAATGCGGAAAAATTGGAACGCAAAATTTTTAACTTATCCTTATTCAAAAGAGATGCCAATTTGTCAAGACTAGCATTGAGAAATTTGTATGAATCGATGAATCGTAATTTCATGCAAGCTTTCCGATCTTTATCGTCGTCGGTACTATTGACAGTCTTCGTAAATGAAATGTATATTTCTTTTGTTATTGGAAGTACATCTACGCGTCCTTCATATGCGGTAGCTATTTCTTTTATGATAAAATGTGCGTCATAGCCGGATAGATTATGGAAAACTACAGGAATGACATAAGAGTCTTTGTAGTTTAGATTACAGTTTGAGTGCGCGGGACCCCTGTATCGCTCGGTCAGATGACAATGATCGCGTACGCGTGTATCATCCGGCGCAAACGGTTTTTCGCAAATGTGACATTGCGTGACGCTATGAAATTTTTCCCATTCATCTTGCGTTAATTTTGTCATGTGGACATTATCAGACAAAATACCCTTTACGCGATGCGCTAAATTTTTAAGTTCTTCGGCGAACCATGAAACGCAATCGATACTACGGCGAGAATTATACGCGGATAACGAGTTGTCGTACGAACATTGCACGTAATACCCAACGCTAAATACCTCGTGATGTTGGGAGTATGACGCATGTTCCGGCGTCTTCTTCAGCACACACTCCAAGTCGGCGTACACCACGAAGGGAAGTCGCTCCTTTCTGTTGTAGTTGTCGAAGTCGAGCCACTTGTCTTTATCGCTTGGTAATCGGATAGCGCAGTCGTTCATTTCTCGACAGTCCGCAATGTGAGCCTCCAATTTTTCGCTCAAATTAAAGAAGTGCAAGCATCTGTGAAAGAAAAAAAAATTACAATTTTATTTACAATTTTATTTACAATTATTATATAATTTGCAATAAATATACATATCGATCGCAGATATATTTCTTGTGGTCATGTTTGCTCAGTTGCGTGCTGACAAGCCGGGATAGATTTTTTATATACGCGAAATGCCCAACGCTGTCGTCCTCCTCCACATACAGCATATTTACATGTTTTTCTCTCTTCCGATCGGTGAGCTGTATCGGAAGAATAGATAATTCCTTGTTCCTCTCAATGCCGTAGACGTTGATTGAGATGTTATTTGCCAGTTCAAACTTTTTAATTTGGTTTAACGTCATCGGAAACTCAATGTCCTGAAGATGTAACACTGTCGTGTAATGGGGATATGAAAATTCTCGTTCCACATGTCTTTCTGCGGGGTACAGAGCGGCCACCACTGACCATGCGAAACATGCATTGTCCGTTGATCGCACGTTCACCACTGCTCTCTTCGTAATAATTTCTCGCGGTAAGTTTAGATAACACCCCGCGCGCATAGGATTGCACTTGTTGACGTTGACCGTAAGATCAAGGATTCGTGACAATGCCCATCCGCTATCACGTTCCTGAAACTCTTCGAGAGACGCCAATGTGGATTCGATGACATGCCGCTCATACCACTCGTGTAAATCGGACGTGCGAAAGAGTTCATAATTTCGCGTGTTAATGCTTTTGTTGGAGCGCTTATCACCTGTCACAAACTCACCGTTGAACACGGTATTTACTTTTGCACAGTTGTGTATTTTTATAACATCTTGCACTTGCTCGAGTACTACACTACTAGCGTCTTCCAAAAATTGTCGCGGTTCGATATAGTCTGCGTTAATCACCGCACCTGTCAGTATCCGATTTTCGAACGCGGTATCGATCTCTCGCCAAACGAGTCTTCCCGTGTTATTATCGCCACTGTAATTACCGCCACTGTAATTACCACCACTGGGTATAAACTGTCTCTGCAATCGAGTCTTTGCACCCTCGAGTCGCGCGATTCTAGCAACCAAAGATTGTCTATATCCAATGGAGAGTCGCGGACGCTTGACACGACTGCGTTCTTCGAGCAGTTTGATAAAGTCCTCGCAGCGCAGCGCCCATTCAAAATATTCGCCCAAGGTGGTGATTTGATGGGACCGCTCCTAGATATAAATCATCTATTTTAATAATAAATTATCTATTATTTTTCAGAAGCCGTAGCGTCGAATCGGTACTACCCTAAATCAACCAGGGAAGAATTTCAAAGAGAAGTCGTCGCATCTTTAAAAGTGGCAAAACAACGATTTCGAAATGTCAGGGCCAGACATCCAGGTGTACAAGGAAACCGAAGAAATTTGCAGGCTGCTGCAGATGCATTATACAATGATGAAGATATTGACTATCACGAGAACAATAGAAATTAACCACAAAATAACAATAACGATGAAGATATGGAAATAAATAACAGCGACGAGAGCGATGAGCATTCATCAAATATTGATGACTAACTTAATATATGAATTTTATCCTTTCATAATTTTCGATTAAGAATACACGGTTAAGATCTTGCATAGATATTCTTTTATCAAGTTTTAGTTAAATTTTTGTTTTTGTTTTTAATAAGATACATAAAATAAAGAAATTAATTTTGTTTTTTCTTTGAAGAAATTGATAATATTTATATTTTATGCATTTATAACCGTATATTTGTAACACGTTATAAAGTAAAAGTTATATAAAGTCTAAAGTTATTATATGTTAAAAAATATATATTTAGGCTTATATATATTAAGTATCATAATTCCGATATATATATAAATTGAGTGACATAAAATGTGATTAAGAAATAATAAGTGATGGTGGCAATTTCATAAAAAAATAAAACAATTTACATATATATACATATTATCGTATATATATATATATATATATATATATATATATATATATATAATATTATTATTATTATATGAAAATTTTGTCAAGTGTTTTAACGAAATTGTACTAAATAACGAACTGATAATCATCAAATATATATATTTCCAATCGTCATGAATGTTTTTATATATTATATATATACAAGAGGATTTTACAATACTGTCTTTCAGATACGGTAAACGCTAAAGTTACGTTATTGAGTCGAAAAATAAAAACCTACTGCGCATGCAGTTATCCAATAACATGACTTTAGCGTTCACCGTATCTGAAAGACGGTATTGCAAAAACTCTATCTTTAATAACCTACCAAAATCCTATCAAATGAGCTTTTTTTCATGGCAACGGTTTTCTTCAAAATATTCATCAGATTACTAGCAACTAATTGGATTAAGATTTTAGACGAAAACTGTTTTCGTCATGTTGCTCTGTGATTGCCAATAACTTTTTATACAAACGATTCTTAAGAAAGCAACTGTTGCTCTCAAGTTGTTCACAATTGTCGATAGCAATAACAATCGACAATCTAATAGGCAAAATCGGAAGCCGCTTTCCTCAATATTGAAAACAACTTAATCAAAGCAATTTCAAGCAAATTGACAGCAACTTGTGGACAACTTGCTATCTGGGGTGGTCAAACGGGTGCCACTCATTGTGGAGTACCCGCCGCCACCACGACCACCATCTCCGTCAGCATCCCAATCAGCATCGCCACCGTCATCGCAACCACCACCGCCATCACCACCACCACCAGCATTACATTATAAAAATCGGAGAGGCCGGGGAAGAGGTCGCGGAAGAGGAAATAAAGTCTATATATGGAATCTATATTGATATATATATACATCTATATGTATTGCATCTAAACGTATTATTATATTTACATATTTTATATATTTCTAAAATAAATTAATAAATATAATAAATAATATATAGCTAAAAAGATTATTTTTCATTGTCAATTATATTCGTGTGCACAGTATATTGATGTTAGTACCTACACGGACGCTACTGCAAACGCAATGCAAGAGAGATAAAGACAGAACGATTATCTCTCTCCTTGTCAATCTGTCAGAATGTTACCACGAAAATTTCCCTATGAACTGCTCTTAGGTATAGCTCTAGTGAGATCCGCTTATCCCATTTTTTGCATCGAAGAAATTATATAGCTCCATGAAACTTTTTTTAATATATTCTTTATGTAATTACGCAGTACCAGACAGAGTCGGATTTTGCATTTTGGCTCTTAAAAATTTATAATAAATAAAATACAGACTCGCGGCTAACCCAACCTTACCCGTTGCTAGCTGCACATTTCCCCAAGTTTATTTAAAAATTTTATTTTTACCTTTTTTTAATAAAATAGCTCTGTAGCTGATTACAGTCGAGCTTACTGATTAAGAATATCCTAAATTTAATAAGATTCATTCAGTATTTTGGATAAAATTTGGGAAAAACGAATCCGTAGTTCCCGGCCGGCCGCTGGAGGTCTCCACCGTGTCCCCTGCCGACCCTTAATCAAAGTATTATTTATTTTATACTATAGATATAAATATGCATTTTCAGAGGCTACGAGATTCTTCAATACAGAAGCTACTTATTCAAATAATGAATTTAAAAATTTGAGACGTCAGCTAAAAATAATTGTACGTATAAAAATTCGTACAAATGAAAGAAAACATCAGCTGTGGAATAAGAAAGAAAAATTAAAAGATTTAAAAAATAATAATTTATTTTTTCCAACTTTATTGTTATTGATACAAACAAGTAAATTGTAGTTATTATGAATAAATTGATGATATATGCAATATATATTTAAAAAATTTATTTTATAAGGACGAATATTACATCTTATAAAAAAATATCATAGTATATATATATATATATATATATATATATATAAAAATCTGTACCTAAGATTTTTTTAGAAAAAATTCTCTTAAAAATTTTTCTAAATGTTAAGTTTTTTACGCATTAGAAGGAAATCATTAAGAAATAATGTTCAATGTTCAAAAAATGTTATATTTTATTATTTTAATCAAAGAGTGAAATATTTTCTTGTGTATTTTTTATAAAGTTTTTATAAAGAAGTTCTAATATTTCTCATTTAGAAATAATATTTAGATATTTAGAATATAAAATAGAGATAAAATAGATATTCTCAGACATTGACCAAACGCATCTTGTTCATTAACTTTAATTCTATAATCTGAATACACATTGGTCTGTTTCTATAATGTACAAGTGACGCTTTCAATTCTGTCTACGATACATCCAATTCAATAATTTCAAGAAAAAATCATGTGGTAGACCACGTGATTGCTGTATATGGGTGATTAACAGATTATATGTATCTTCTTCGTATATAGAATAAGTGTTTGGCAAACCCAGATCATTGTAAATTTGCATCACACGTTGTACTTTCTCTGGATCTGATGATCCATAACATTCCTATGTAATAAATATAAGAAAAACAAAATAATTAATGCAACAACACACAGAACAATTCGTAAAAGAAATAATACTCACTTCTAAAATTTTACACTGCTCTGATGTAGCACGTTGAAGTGCCATAACAATCAGCCATGTACATTTCCCTTCTTGTATGTCAGTATTATCCTTGCCCATAACTTCGGATTTCGCATAGCACCCCAGATACTCATCTTGGACTTGATACAAATGTCCTATTTCAAACAAAATTGTTTTTGTTTGCCTCAGCTTTTCCGGATCTTTTATCCCAACCTACATAATGTATCGCATAGTACATTATTATTACTATTATTATTAAAAAACGCAAAGCAAAATTTGTTCGTATATAGAGAAACTGAAGTCACTTACCAATTGCATTGCTAAAGATACTGGGAAAAATGTGAAATACGAAGATTTGTACTTGGCAAGGTTATTGTACCGATCCATTGTAAATAGATCTAGATTCAGCTTTTTTTCAAAATTAGTAGAGAGCAAATCTAAACACTGGCCCATTGATGTCATCAATATTAACTGAATAATACATTTTTAAATATAATTGTACGTTTGAAAAGAAAAAAAGAATCTAATATTTCCATGTTAAAATATCATCAAAAGTCACTTCGTTTCACTTACTTCTTGGAACTATATCCATATAGTATTCTTTTCCTTTGAAATGTTTTTGAAGTAGTAAATATGTAATACATTCTATCAAAAGACCATCATTAACTGCCGCTAAACCTATATTATTATAACGATACCAACATGGTTGATTTCGACGAATTAATGATCGGTCCATGATATCATCATGTATAAAAATAAAGTTTTCCACCTGCCATAAATATTTAATGTAATGTATCACGACACATACATAATTTACGTTTTTAATTTTAGATTATTTAATACTCTGTTCCAGTTCACATAAATTATTTGAATATTTATATGAATCATAATTATATGAATATTACTATTTAAATACGCATTTTATATATATATTAATTAAAATTTTGAATTTGAAAAAAATTATAATTTAAATGTTATCAAATTATGAATGAAAAACAAATTTGTAAATGTCATATTCTTAAAAATATTTTTGCACTAAAGACTCTGTCATATAATCATCATTTGTAAAACTTATAAAATTCATGAAGATATATACTTTATTTTATATATACTTTTAATATATATGTATGTAAATACTTGGACATTTTCTAGAGTAAATAAATTGTAATATTTTTAATCTTCCGCGTTTATAAACGTTTTCATATCTCATCTTCAATTATATATAATTTAAATTCTTTTATGTGAAAGATCCGCCATATAAATGAGAACAAAGTTACGTACTAGTTCCAAACACCAGGCTAGAATTCTTACTAAGCGGATGTTCTCTTCTGTAAGGTGATCGCTGGGTGCCAATAATTTATACGCATTAATTAATACCACAGCGCAAATTAGTTTTCCTCGAATATTGTACTGTAATACCTGAAGAATAACAGAAATGTAATTTGCATTCAAATTTATGACTTGTTGCTTCATATCTCTGTCTTAACTGTAGTTTTTCAGGTGTTACTAAAATACTACTTTTTTTTTTATATTTAATTTTATACTGATTTCGCTTTTATTTACTACGTTTTTCCTTTAAATTCTTATATTTTTATAACAATTCATTTTAATACAATCATTATTAGTATAAAGTCTCTCATTTATAATTTTTATTTTTAAATTTTATTATGTAATAAATGTAATTTTATTATGTTGTACACATTATATTACATACACTTACTTTTTCAATCCATTTGGAAATATCTGGAACTTCTGAGATCTTGGACTCCGTGACATCACGAACAATGTCCGACCATACGGCCATTAATTCGCGAATTTCATCCTTGTTTGTTAATGTGGTTGTCGCATAATGAGCCATTCGGTCTTTATTTTCCAACGTTCTAATAAAGTTTTACAAACTTTTGTAATTACAACGAATAGCAGACAACAATGATATTCCGATATGCGAAAAAAGAAAATGTTACGCGATAAATCATACCTACGCGAGAAAAAGAATTTAATTTAAAAAATCATAAAACAAAAACTGCTAATTAAATTTATATTTGATAACAAATGATGCAAAAATATCATAATTTTTTTCATATGCATTATTGAAATTAATTCATTTTATCGCATGTCATCACATACATATAATAACATAGATTGATAAAATGCAAATTTATAGCAGAATATTTCGTTTTTATTATTTTGCATTAATACATAATTAAATACAATTCAATCTGCTTGTACTCGATTTTTTCAGTGCAAATAGAGTGAGATTCAAAATTTACAGCTATTTATCAATACACGAAATAAACTAAAAAGAATCTTCAATATGTTTTATTAATCTATATTATTGAACACAAAAGAGAGTACGGCATTTATGAAAAAATTATTTAATAATATTATTCAATAGTAAATTATTACAATACAAATAAAATTTTGAATAATTTATCGTTTCTAATAAATTCAATATAGCTATAATGAGAAAATAAAAATCTTAAATCATAAAAACCTTATAGAAATTATATAGTATATGCTTCTATATTTTAATTAAATAATAACTTCAATGGTATAAAAAAGCTGTTTATTAAAATTATGTTGACTGCAATTAAGCACTAAATTAATATTATGATAATATACACTATACATTTGAATATTAAAACTTCTATAATAAGTCTTTATCAATAAGAAAAATTCATTCATTATTCAATATTCCGAAACAAAAGTTTCTATGGATTTTTATTTATTATTAAATTAAACTCTAACAGTATCAGAATTTGTTTGCTCACTGTGTGGCAAAAGGATGCTAATCAAAATGTATCACATGGAATATTAAAAGTTACTTATCGGTAGTTAAAATTCTGTCTTATAACAAAATGTGCATAAAAGGGGGTTGTATATGTCGCGTCTGAAACGAACGAGCGAATTAGGGGTACGGACGCAAACGGTGGCCACTAGAGCGCGCTGCTGTAGGTGGAGGTCACATCGTGTGTGCTGAGTGATTACGGTGCATCTTAAACTAAGATAACATGGAGAAATACGGTCGAATGAAGGTGAAGGATTTAAAAAAAGAGCTTCGGAAGAGGAAAGGTAGACTCACAGGTGCAAAAGAACAGCTAATGCAACAGTAAGAGATAGATACTGACATGCATGCGTTGGAAACAGGTTATGTTGCCCATGGTTTCAATGACATTTCGTTATTTATCTGTTTCAGACTTATTGACATCGACAGGAACAACAATAAAAACATACCCGATACAACAAGTAGCAGAGGTTATGAGTATCCTCTTGTTTGAGAACTTTCGTGTGAAAAGTGCTAACAAAGTACAAACAATGAAGTGATAAGTGATACATATACGAACCTTCATCCCGAACAGAGTCCTTCGGCATCTCATAATCAGATGTTTTAAAATGCTTTCTGCAGATACGAGAATGCTTTGTCGGTGTAAACTTGTCTCGCCGTATAGGTATCAGCCACTTCTTCAAAAGCGCCTTATCTTTGGGGAACCGATGTCCAGACTCTCGCGTGGAGCATTTTGGCACCACACAACATTGTGGCATTGTCAAAATCGCAGCTCAAATTTCGGTAACATAGTTAAAATAATTTTTAAAGCACGTACATCGGCTGTAGCAGAATACGTTTAAGATTACGCTGTCTGTATCTGCAGAAAGCATTTTAAAACATCTGATTATGAGATGCCGAAGGACTCTGTTCGGGATGAAGGTTCGTATATGTATCACTTATCACTTGTTGTATCGGGTATGCTTTTATTGTTGTTCCTGTCGATGTCAATAAGTCTGAAACAGATAAATAACAAAATGTCATTGAAACCATGGGCAACATAACCTGTTTCCAACGCATGCATGTCAGTGTCTATCTCTTACCATTGCATTAGCTGTTCTTTCGCACCTGTGAGTCTACCTTTCCTCTCTTCCGAAATTCTTCTTTTAATTCCTTCACCTTCATTCGACCGTATTTCTCTATTTTATCTTAAACTGTTGATGCACCGTACTCACTCAGCACACACGATGTGACCTCCACACAGCAGCGCCACCTACGATTAGCTTGCGAGATTACCCCTAATAGAAAGGAAAATACGTCGAGAAAAGTAAACAGCCTTATCATCGATCTAACAAAAAGATGTTATGCATGTTTCAATGTGTCGAATACTGTTTGTCGAGTTTGACAAATCTCGCGGCGCGATGTCGCGAGAGCCTCAAAATCATGCGCAAATACCGCGCTAATAAATCTTTTTGGCATTATCGCGAAGGGTGCTGTTAACCCCAGTACGGCCTTGATAATCTCGCGCGGCGACAGTAGACGGCACGACGCCGTAATTGGTTATCGCGTACGCACCCCGTGTGCGCAGGATTGAGCCAGCCTTTGACTATAGAAATATGGACTGCTAGTAGCTAACTTCAGCTTGTAGCCAAGATGTGTAGGGCCACCATCGACCAATTGAGTAATGCGGGAACTAAAGGGACACTGTCGACTTGTGATTGTTCAAGCGTCTATCAAACAGTTCACTAGGCCTACGCACAATAGAGAAAATATTATGAATAAATATTAAATATTAGGAATAAGAATTATTCTAAAATAATAAAATCAAAAAACTCTGATATAAAAATACAAATTCGGGTATAAAGGACTAGTAAGAGCTAATAAACTAGTAAGAACCCTTTATACCCGAATTTATATTTTTATATCAAAGTTTTTTCGATTTTATTATTTTAAAATAATTCTTATTCTTAATATGTAATATTTATTCCTAATATTTTTTCTATTAATCACAGGATTTTACACTTGATCGAATAACGACTGTTAGTACATTTAAATTATCATTATATTTAATTTTTAAACGATATCAAATTAATTGTCTGTTTTCCAAATATCTTGCTATAATAAAATTAATTATAAAATTAATTTTTCAGTTAATTTTAAAAATTAAATTATTTTATTATGGCAAACAATTTACATTGAGACAACACAATTCATTTCTTAGACATAATTAAACAAAACCAATTATTCTCAGTGGTCAGTAAACATATCTGCATATAATTATACAAGATGTTAAAAAAGTGTCGCATACGCTCAACGCCATTTGACAGAATGAAAATCTAAGAAAAAATGTCTAATACTATTTTTTGATGCGATGAATAATTTCACCTTGTCTGAATTTAAAAAATGAGACCTAAAATAAATTTTATAAGGCCAAATTTGCACTTGAGCAAGCTGTTTCTCTTTAAATAATTTTTTCGGAAAATTCGTTTCCACTTCGCGCGTTCCATCGTTTGTTTTCTCTTGTAGCTCCGTGCTGATTGACTAATTACAATAATTAATTGCAGCAAAACTATTCATCGCATCGAAAAATAGTATCAGATATTTTTTCTTAAATTTTTATTCTCTATCGAATAGCGTTGAGCGTATCCGACACTTTTTTAACATCCTATATAAGTTATTTATATTCTATAAAATTATTATTTACCATTTATTATTATGTTCAAATTTTAAATGTATATGCAAATAATTATACAAGTTATTTATGTTTTTATAATTTATACTACTATTATATACTTACTATATGTTATGTGCAAATTTTATATTTAAATACATATTTTTTGTATGCATTTGTACGCGCGCGCTTATAGTGCTCTAATATATTAAAAAGTATAATTTTTAATTTTTGCTTCCTCGTAGAGGAAGCTTTGTTTTCGTAAAAAATTTTTTTTTAGATTTCTATGCCAATGTGTTTAGAATGTTTCAAAACGTCGAAAAATAACATTTTTAAAAAATGTCCGTATGTGTGTGTATGTATGTGCCCACCCATGTTTTTTTAAATTTAAATATCTCAAACACTATTTGACTTGCAGCGCTCCAATTTGGCATACAAGTAAAGTAGAACAACACTTTTATTTAATGTCATTTTTATAAAAATTTATACAGTGTTTCATTTTTTATAAAATTTTGAATTTTTTGAGAAATGTCTGTAGTTGCTCTAACTTCCGTAAATTTTAAGATATTGGGATACATTTTTTTATGTAAATAGACTATCATTAAAGGATTGTTGGTATTGAATTTGACGAGGATCGGTGAAAGGGTTTATTTTTTAATAAAATTTTGCATTTTTTGAGAATTGTCTGTGGCTGTTCTATCTTTCGTAAATTATTAATAAGTAATTAAAGATATTGAGATAAATTTTTTTACACGAATAGACTATCATTAAAGGATGGTTGGTATTGAATTTGACGAGAATCGGTGAAAGGATTCGATTTTTATAAAATTTTAGATATGAAAAATGTCTGTGGTTGTTATAATTTCCGTAAATTTTAAAATATCTGGATAAATTTTTTTACATAAATAGACTATCATTTAAAGATATTTGGTATTGAGTTTGGCGATGATCGGTGAAAGGATTCGTTTTTTATAAAATTTTGAATTTTTAAGAAATGTGTATTTTTATTTTTCGCAAATTTTGAGATATCGAACTAATTTTTTTTTACATGAATAAAGTACCAATAAAGGATATTTGGTATTGAATTTAACAAGGATCGGTGAAAGGGTTCATTTTTATAAAGTTTTTATAAAATTTTTTTTTGAAAATTTATGTGGTTATTTTATCTTCTGTGAATTTTGAGATATCAGACAAATATTTTTACATAAATTTTTTTACATAGAGTATCATTAAAGGATATTTAATTTGACGAGGATCAGTGAAAGTGTTTTTTTTTAATAAAATTATCAGTTTCAAAAAATGTTTGTACATGCTTTAACTTTCGTAAATTTTTAAATATCGAACTTATCGAACTTTTGAAAATATCATTAAAGAATGATTGATATTTAATTTGGGGAGAATTTTTTAAATGGTTTATTTTTTATAAAATTTTTAATTATTTTAAAATTTAAATAATTTTTTGAAAGTTTTGAATAAAATATTATTAAAGCATGATTGATATTAAATTTGTTGAGAATTGGTCAATTTCTTTTGATTGTAAATTGACAAATTATACAACATTCAGAACACAGTAGCATAAAAATCTTTAAACAATTTTTTTAAGAAAATATTTTTTAATTATATGTAGGGTTTGCTAATATTGGAAAAAATTGTGCAAATGGAAATTTGCACATTGCTTCCTCACCATTTAATTTTGCTAATTAAGATGGTTTTTCAATTATGGCTTCCTCATAGAAGAAGCTTAACTTGCACATTGCCATAATTAAAAAACCATCTTAACGAGCAAAATAAAATGATGAAGAAGCAATGTGCAAGTACGTATGTCACATACGTCCAGTTCCCCTCTTTATCCCCTTCTAGCCCTCCATTAAAAATCGCCCATCCCACCTCTTCCAATCTTCCCACTAGCAGTTTTCCTTCCCCGTTCATTTTAGTATCCTTCGACCTCCTCCCTTCCCTCTCCTCTTCTCCTCCTTCCTCATAAACGCCTCCGCCCGCTTCTCCAGTCCTCACAAATTTAATATGATAAGATATGATATGATAGAATATGATAAGATGAATATAACGCCGGATACGTGCATAACGTTACAACAAGCATTGAAGGATATGGAGATGTCCTAATCTTTTATCGCAAGAATAGAATAAGATTTCCTTCAGCTCAATATATTCTGAAATTAAAATTATATAACAGGATAGCACCAAGATTATTTTATTCTAGATTTAAAAATTTCCCATTTAAGATTAAAATATTCCTTTTTCTATAATAAATATGATTGTCGCTATATCGATCCTATTTTATGATAGATTGAAGAGTATTAGCATTAAATTTAGAAATCCTTTCTGTGGGTGCATCTTATTGATAATCGCGCGATATGTTTTACAATATATATTCCGTGATAATTTTATATCATATTAATTAATAATTTGCACGATTATATATGGAGAAATGAGAAAATAATAAAAAACATTGTATGCAAAGTACGATAATTTGACGACTCTCACACAGTAGGAGAATTTTTATGTATAAATTAATTATATACTGTGCATGAATATAATTGTATAACTTTTTATATTTTTCCAACTTTCTTTTCTAAGGGAAAACAGCGCAATAGGAATTTCAGCGAGAGTTCTGTATGGAATCTCACCTGTGATACACCGCATTCCTGTGACAAATAAACGAGTAAGAGTGCCGCGCGACATGCGTGTGTTTAGCAGTGACGATCAGACGTTGAGCGACGCCGAGTGCCGATAAGAGGCGAGTCCGCGCTACGATGAACATGTTCGCACATATATTGGAGCACTCGCGTTGCTGTATCTTCCAGCGAGGGAACGAGAAGAGTGGAATCGAGAGATGCACACACCCTGTCGTGTGGTCAGTGTAAATGATTTACTATTCACACTGTAGTTACTGTTCATGCGGTAGCGTTTATTAGTTTATTATAGTATATAGTATAAGGTTTTTCACAACACTCGCGCTGTTATGACATTAACAAAGTCTTCGTCGAACGATTGTATAATTCGACGGATACGTTTGAGAGCTTAACACCCTAATTTATCGCCGCGTTAATTAGCAGGTGAATGAATGTGCGACGACGCCTGGAATACTTTATATATATATATATATATATATAGTACCGGAGTCGCACTATATCTAATATGCGCGATCGCGTTTTTACTGAACGAGATATGACTTTTCTATGCTCTCTGTGTTCTCCACTCGACTGACTGTCTCAGACTCTTTGTGTCGCCTTTTTATTCTTTTATTCGACTGTGCGTGATTGGTTCTCGATCATCAAACGCACCGTCACTCGTTGTCGTGGTGATCGCCGTCGGTCCCTTGTGAAGATAAGAGCGACGACAGCCAAGATGCGTGGAGGAGGAGAGAGAAATGGACACATCCGTATTTGTCAGGGACCCGGACCGAATCGGAACCAAAACCGATAATCGTTCCATAACCGGTTTTTTAATAGAACCGAAACTATAAACCGTATTAAAATTCTATTAAATTTATAACATCGGAACCATAACCGGACCGTTAAATTATTTTCGGTTTACGGTTCTTTTCGGTATTTTTTTCTGTTTTTGCGCAAATGACGGAAATGTCATGATAACTGTCTCCTCGAAGTGCAATACAGTTATAATTATTTTTTAAATGTTCTGAAACGTGTATGTATTATCGCAATAATGATAGTTGTGAGGATATTTTCCGTTTTATATACATATATATAGTCAAATATTATTTTATGTACAATCATTGTAAAAAAAATAGTGAAATAGAGCATCATGGTGCATTGTCAGGCCTGTGGCATAACAACAACAGCGCGAAATTATGGGATAACATTTCACCGGTTAGTAATTGTTATCAGTAATATAATAACAAGAATTTTATACCTACTGTTCTAATTTTCTAAATAAATAGTAATAAAAAATTGTTCTATCTATAAACGCTTTTCAATCTATTAAACGCTATTAAAACCTATTTATATTCTGGCTATGGTTGTCTTTTATTTTCTTGATTCTCATGCACGAGATAACTCGCTGATAAAAATTACGAATAAAGTATAATTTCCAAAGCAAATTATTTCGGAAGTCATACATTACATAACAAATTGTTTTCTAATTACCGTAATTTTGAGATTCTTCCAGTATCTCCGAAAAGCCATTCAATATTGGCGCCCATAAGCAGCCATTTTGAGTGTCCACTTTTATGCTGGGATATATACTCACTTCCGTCCGCTTAGCTCGAGCCATATGCTCCCTCCTGTTTCTCTTTACTCTTTGGGCCGTGTGGCCTTGCCGTTGGACGGTGTGGAGGGGGCAAAACGGTCAGTCGGGTGGGATCTGCGCGAACCGAACGAAATGCGTGGTCGTTCTCTCCGTGAACGCAGTATAGAATCAGACATTTGTGATAAGGAGATGGAATTTTTATTTGAATTTTTTTTACTAGATCGCATTTTGAATCACTTTTGTCAATCATTTGTCGTAAAATTAATTGTATAATTATAATTAATGAATAATTAGATTGCAAATAGGTTTCTGTAATAATTCAATAGTGGCTCCTATCATGCAAAGTTGGACTTTCTTTTTTTTTATATGATTAATAAGCGAGGCCAAGTAGAGGAAGAGAGAAACAGAGACACACAAGTACGAATATATAATGCTATACAATATAATTATTGCGAACAAAAAAAAAAGGACGAAAGTTGTGAACGTTGGGAGGGGTAATCGAAAGAAAGGGAGAGGACAAAAACCAAGTTATAAAACTGGGCAACAAGCCAATTGACATAGCAGTTGGCCCGCGACCATCGCCAGCTCCGGAAGTCAGCCTTAAAACTCGTATCCATATTAATATTCCGACGGTGATGTCCGATCGTTATTTGTGAGTTCAAAGTGTGGTTTTCGCCAGAGCTTTCGAGCCTCTCTCTTATCTGCAAACGGAATTGATGGAGCCATATAAAATATGGAATGAAAATTATATCTAATTGTAAGGTGTTATAGTCAAATCTGTGTAACAATAAAATCACTTTCACAATCTCGTGGATATTTAATTATTAAAAAATGTTTTTTTCAATAAATTATTCATTGGCTGCAAAATTTGCCTAATAACGACGTTAAAATTTACAATCGAACATTTGTCGAATTTGTGCCTCCCCCTGTGTTTAGGCTGTTTTAAAGAGCGACTCGCTCATAAATTTTGTCGTCGACGATACGCGAGAAATCGAATCAATGTAGCAGCGGATCGAATAAAAAAAAAAAAAAAAAAAAGTACGTCATCCTCGATAGGCTTGGCAAGTAGAGTGGCAGAGATGGGGATAAGCCGAGATACTATCCGGCATCGCTCTGCACTTCTTTTATATACCGAACATCAGCTTCGATCTGCAAAGTGTGAGCGGTCTCTATCCCTAAGCGCGCATCACAGCCTCTGTAAAAGCTGTCCCGAGTAATTGAAACATTCCGGTGTCCCTCCCTTGAGAGAGTGACGGACATCCTGCGCATATTTAACAACCTTCAGTTACCATCGTCTAATGAGATTATTTGAAAGGGTTTCGCCGGGATTACATTAATAATTCTTTCGTCGTCAAGTCGGCGGTGACGATGATGCGAATATACATATACATATAGGCGATATATGTGCAATTCGATAATAGTTTTGTTCAGAGTGCGCTCGAAAACACGACATACATACACAAATACACAAATTGTTATATTTAATATGACAAAATAGAAATATGGATACAAGTACTAAATTAATTGTAAAAGGAATTTACATCCGTAATTGTGTATGTCTTACATAATTTTTTTCTATCGCGTTTCTCTTTGTAATTCTGTAAATATTGAAAAAGATATTAAAAAGAAAAAGTACCAAAACCGATATATATAAATCTCCTAAACCGATATGTCTCATCGATTAAGTGGAACACATTATCAGAATTAATATGAGTTTGTTTATTTATAGTTTGCTTATTTGAATATATAAGGCATTTATAATTCGTTTATGTGCTGAATTAGCTTCTTCGTATTTTTTAAAGTTTTTCAAAATTTTCTTTTTTTGATCTTTTTAATAAATTATATAATCTATAAATAATAATAAGTATTATATATTTTTTTATATTTGTTTTTATTATATGTTTTCTACTTTTTTCAATAGGTTTCTAAATCTATTTTGTTTTTATATAATTTTATTTTTATCTTTATCTTTTCTTAAAGAGAATGCAGTTAGGAAAATTAAATTAAAGTTTTTTGGCGTATCTTGTGCTTTGTATATCTCGACAGAATTTAACATTTTACCTTGAAAGTATATAAATAAGTATATAAATAAGTATATAAATTGAGTAATTTGGTCACATTTAAAAGATTTTAATTTTGACAAAGAAATGTATATGTATATTCTTAAAAATGTTTATCTTTATAAACAAATTAAACAAAGTAATTTATTTAAAATTCAATAACTCTTTTTTAATTAAATAATTTATTACAATATTTTTATTGCATATTTTATCGTGTTTCTTTAATTTTTAGCGGATATGTCGGGTTTGGAGATTAATTTCTCACACATTCCTCTTTAATCTTTGTCCAATTTTACAAAAAGACCACGCATTTATTTAAAAGTTTAAAATAATTATCAAAACTGATGAAGACTTGTTTCCAACAGATATCTGCGGATATAAATTCTTGTTTCGAATTTTTAACTAGGAGCTAGAGCCTGAAAAATATGGCACGTCGGTTTTGACAACTTTCTCCCGTATATGCGTACATATAGAAATCTATATATGCGACAATATTCAATATTCCTTGAATGAACTAATATGAGATATAAAACATTTCAAATATTAAAATATACAATCTATGGCGAGATAAGAAACATTATTAGACACAATGATGCGTTGGCCGCGGCCGCGCCCAACTCGCTCGTTGATTTTAATTTTAATCGTGTGCTTTATTATTTATTTTTCATAATATGCCGTCAAATTATAAGCGGTCATTACAATATATACGGCCATTACAATTTATATTTTCTCCTCCTTCATTCACGCAGTCACACACGTCTTGCATCCTCACCGCTAGGTTATTATATATACAAATAATGCCGCGCCGTAGATCAGTCAGTCAGTTAGTTATAGCGACAGAGAATCGCAAGTATATATAATAGAGAGACGAGACAATCGCGAAACTGACGCGCGATCGCGTAACTAACTCAATCTAAGAAACAGATAACATGAGAGAAACTTTATTCAATAGGGATATACTTCTAAGGGTGGGAGAGGGTGGGGGGTAGCGGAAAAAGTGTTTTCTCGTGCAAAGAAAGAAACAGTGACTATGATACAGACGTCATCGGTGACAAGAAATATTGCTATTGGCGTCAAACTTTCTTCCATTCTTCCCGTCGCAATATTTTACGCAAGACGGCGAACATCTCTCACAAAACGCACAATAATAATGATATATAACAGCGGCGTTTCGATATTCCAAAATTTTCGGGGCAATTGGTTCTTTGTTCTTCGCTTAAGGCTCCTGGTACCTTGTCGAGCATGTCGGAATCGTGACGTCAGAGGCGAGAAAAGACACGCTAAAAATTTTTAGATGCCATTTCTAAATAAAAACATATTTGCATAAAATAACACTTCAGATCTCTTTAATACACTTCTAAAAAACGCCGAAAACTATCCTTTTCCCTTTATAATCAATCAACAGCTGTAAAATGTAATATTACGATTGCATGCGCAGTCATTCCGCATGTCAAAGTCTGACATCTCGATCATTTTACGGTTGTTGATTGACTGTCAAGGGAAAAGAATAGTTTTCGGCGTTTTTTAGAAGTGTATTAAAGAGATCTTAAGTGTTATTTTATGCAAATATGTTTTTATTTAGAAATGGCATCTAAGAAATCTCAACGTGTTATTTCTCGCCTCTGACGTCACGATTCCAATATGGCCGCGGTGAGCACCCAGGAGCCTTAAAAAAGAAAGAGATAGTAAATTAAAATAGCGGAGCGCGAAGAAAATTTAGCGAGTCGCCATCCATGTAGGCACTTTAGACGTCATACTGTCATTGCTTCTTGCATATTATGTACGTATTTAGATCTTAGAATGCGACGGGACATGACTTTTTTGGTTAAACTCTCGAGCGATTTTAATTGCGATTATATAATGTAGTAATTGATTATAATCAAACGGATATAAAATATTCATATCTTATAAAATAATTAACAAATTGGAAATAATAGTAATATTCGAGAAGTAGAAATATTCTGTATACATATTTGTTAACTTTTTGCTTATCTGTTATATCTTATTCTTCCCATTTCACGAATCTTGGTCCTTCGATCGGACACTCATTAATTAATAATTAATTAATTCAATACAATTTAGAAGAAATAATTTTTCTAAATCCAAGAAAAAGAGTAATCATTTCCGATAAGTTTTTTGATGCTTGAATATTAATGTAAACTATCGAATATTTTTTAATTATTTATTCACAAACTTGAAGATTTCTCAGATCGTTGAGTACAAATTTAATGTCAGATAATAAACTTAAAATTAATGTGACAAAGTTAATGCATAAATATTTAATAAAAATTTTAAAAAGTAAAAATTTTTTTTTGCAAAACAAGGATATATCAATTTACTAGAATTTATTGGTATACAAATTTGATATCAAACTTGATTTTAGATTAAAATAGAGAAGATAATTAATTGCACTTTTCTATGATGTAATATATTTCATTCTAAAAATGTTATATTAATCTTAATCTTTAAAACATATATTTTCAAAACTTAAAAATTCTAACAATATATTTAATTTTAAACCAGCATATCACGTACCATAACTATAATAAATAATAATTTGTGATAAATTGCGTTGAAATAATTCTTTTAAAATAGCGAGGTGACAGAACAGAGAACAAAGTATTGAGAAATGAACTCTGATCAATGATGATCCTTTTTCTTGAGATGTTTGTTTCTTCTATAACGTTACGATTCAAACATCATCGACAGGTGAACATTTGAACAATAACAAGAGCATACCGTAGACAAGCAATGTTATGTATAATACAGTGTTATGTATTATAAAGTCTCTTCTGTATTATAAAATCTAAGTTAACCCAAATTCATTTCTGATTAAATTAAAATTGGATTTGTTACATTAAAAAAATTGATGAAAAATTTCGATGAAAAGGATCTCTTGCCGTTTTTTTCTTGGTAAAAAATCTATCAAACACACTTATCAAATTGAGGGCTCCCGGAAATAGCATTTTTCCCCCAGGACGCGTCTCAAACTTTATGTTCAGATGATGATGATGATGATGAATTCTTGTGCGAAGATGCACACGTTGGGGTGACGATGCTTCGTCATCCGTAATTTTTTAATCCGCCAATATAAATGATACGGTATATCGTAGAGATTATCCCACGTGCGGATAAGAGCGAGACATTGATTAGAGATCTGCCTTAATCAGATATCTTTGATTTCATTGATCGTAAATAAATTGGATCAAGCTTTCGACGAAATATGTGAGTACACGTTGCAGATGGGAGGATCTTGCGATAGAAAGTGCAAGAGCTATCGTTCAATCTGACGACACCGGAATGTTGACAGCGATTACAATGAGAGAGAAAAAAAAAAAAAAAATACACACCACACATCACTCTTTTAGAGGCCGTGCTTTAGTCGGGGTCGATTGCGGAGTCTCTCGTGATTGTTGTCGGAAAATACTCTCTTGCGACTAAAAGCTCTCTCTGACTTTTTATAGCTATAGCAGTGGATGACGGATCTGCGAAAGATCCACGTCGAATGTTACGTCTTTATAATTTTTTTTTCTTCTTCTAGCCTAATCGAAGAAAGTATTTTGCGAATCTGCACGTTTCTACCAAATAGTCACGAGGTGATTCTTTCCTTCTCGTTTATTCTAGATCGTAGAGGCTATTTCTACGTAGTATTGATACGTTATTTCTAGAGGAACGTTCGCACGAGTTTCCTGGGCTGCAAAACATCGCCAAGTTGTCTTTCTTTCTTCATTTTTATTTGTTTTTAAACGTTTTTTTCTCTCTCCCTGGAAATGCAGTCGCGAGCATCTCCAGTTGCGGTTTCATTGCATTATATGTGCCTGTGTATGATATAATACGCGTATCACGCAGATCAGGAAACTCACATTCTAGTTGCACAAGTTCTAGTTGTGCTCTGGCGTCTTTTCGTGACTCTAGAATAGTGTCGGCACCGTGTGTCACGTTATAATCGTTCCGTTCCATACAGTTTTCTTTCCAATCTAGATCTCGTCGTGTGGTCAATTTGAATTTCTCGATAGCATCGAGGTAAGTTGGTCACCACACACTCTCTCTCTGATATACTTGATTAATTTTTTTATTATTTCCTAGAAGCCGCTGTGTTGATACGTGCTTCAGGTGAGAGTGCGCTATTCACACGGCTTTTCAATTTTTTCTTTTTTTTCAATGTCCTGAATCGTTGCAGTGCTTTTACAAGCGTATTTACATTTACGTTTTTCGATATTCTTAAGATTACTGATTGACGAATCCGTTGAATGTGTAACATTAGATATTTACCGGACAATCCTTAAATACACCGACTTGATAATTATATATATAGATCTTTATTCTACTTTTTTTTTTCTTCTTCTTTAGTCTTTTCGATATAAATTTGAATTCAAGAACTTTCAAATTATAAATAAAAAAATATGTATATATATATTTAATATGTTTATATTATTATTATAATATATTATTTTTATATTTGTGTGCAAAACTATCTGTGTACTTAAGGCGTCCGGAGAATGTATTAAATTTATTTAGCGATAGATGTATGTATATACATATTAAGCAATTTTTCTAGAGTTGCCGCTGATTAAATTTTATATGCAGCATTTTGATATATGAAAAAAAATATTAGTGATTTTCTGACGTAGTTACGATTAGTTTTTGTCTCGATAGAGCCTGCGTGAGTTAAGATAAAGATGCCATGCGCGACAGAAAATTTTTACGCTTTTGCGACCGTCTATTGAAAGATTTTTTTTATTCAAATAAATAATCGAAAATATCATTTCTCTCTTTTCATGGAGAGTCACTTTATCGAATATGTGTCGTCTTATATAATGCCAGAGTTGAAAGTCCTGTTACGATTCATGCAAACGCTATCGTTATTATTTGTGACGGACGTCAGAGAATTTTTAAATTTTTGTACGTATATATAGGATACTTTAAGATATTTAAGCATATTTTTGTTTTGATGTCAAATGCAAATGTGTGCCCGCGCGATGTTATCTCGTTGCATTTCGCTCCAAGTATCACGATACTCAATACATTCTCACATTCCCCTTCCCTATATATATATATATATATATATATATATATATATACATATATATACATATACATATATATATTTGGGTTGTAAGATCTCAAAAAGACCTCTCTGCATTTCATCACCAATCATTAGATCCGATTCAAAGAAGCGAATGGGAAAAGAGATCGGGCTATAAAAATAAGAGCGAGAGAGCAAGAAGGAAAAAAAAAGGATAGAGAGAGAGAGAGAGAGAGAGAGAGAGAGAGAGAGAGAGAGAGAGAGAGAGAGAGAGAGAGAGAGAGAGAGAGAGAGAGAGAGAGAGAGAGAGAGAGAGAGAGAGGAGAGGGGAAGAAAGAGAGAGAGGTAGCTTGACAGATAAATCTCACATGCTGAAATCGTCTGTGATTCCATGTCGCTGCACGTGCGGGGGAGTCGATGCTGTCAATTAAAGATGCCCCCCAATCGGGACCCTCTTCTCTCCTTGGGATGACACCTGAAGGCAGCCGCTGCGGCCGTAGACCGGGGTGGAGTTCCGAATAGGTGAACCCTCCGATTTTTTTGAAACTACATTATTTTTTGTATTTTTGAACGCTGATTACGAATATGATAATGAAAATTTGCGACAAGGTCATTTTCAAGGTCAAAACTCAAAAAAACTGAAAAAATATAACTTTTTAGATATTATTTCGATAAATATTGATGTAAGAAAAAAATGTTTCAAATAAAAGTTGTAGTTCTTGTAAAAATACATCATTTATGATCTATACATTTTTTGCGTAAAACTGAAAGTTTTCGAGAAAATCGATGTTAAAGACTAAAAACGGCGGGTGAAGTTCCGAAAAGTGCTCACCTCTGATTTTTTTGAAACTCAGTATTCTTACGTATTTTGATGCACTGATTACGAATATCATAGTGAAAATTGGCGCATCTCTCATTTTCATAATGAAAATCATGAAAAACCCATAAAAATTTTAGATCTTACAGAGAAAAACATTTTATGTTCTATTAATTTTTACCGTATGAGTGATAGTTTTCAACAAAAACGATGGAATCTAAATCTTATATCTGTTCTCCCATCTAAGCATGTACTTTGCAGTACATATACGATTCCACATGGGTTTACAACTTTCCACGTAGAGCGAGGTTCCACGCAAACCTATTTGTCTAGTTTTTCGGTAGTGGAGTCCCCCGCAGGGGGGCGGAACCCACTGTTTCCACGCATACACTTTTCCACGCAAAGTATTAAAAAATATTAAAAATATAAACAAATTATAAAAAAATATAAAAATTATAAAAAGAAAAAAATGGAGTCAGTTCTTCGCCACGTCCTTGTCGTTGACTCCGGGTTCGGCTGAGAACGAAGAATATATTGATGTTTGAGAGGGTTCTTCTTATCTAATTTTTTTCGAAAACTATCAGTTTTACGCAAAAAATTTATAGAACATAAATGATATATTTTTATAAGAACTGCAACTTTTATTTGAAACATTTTTTTGTTACATTAATATTTATTGAAATAATGTCTAAAAAGTTATATTTTTTCAGTTTTTTTGTTTTGACCTTGAAAATGACCTTGTCGTAAATTTTCATTATCATATTCGTAATCGGCGTTCAAAAATACAAAAAATAGTGTAGTTTCAAAATAATCGGAGGGTTCACCTATTCGGAACTTTATCCGAAACGTTTTAACGTAGTTGCTAGCTGATATCATATGTAATTCAGTAATTTCAATAAAATACTTTTATTTATCGTTTTAAACATTATGTATTTGTAATATCAATTTATATGAAGAAATTAGTAATAATAAATGTGTGTGAAACTTTTTTACTTGTATTTTTTGTTATTTTTCTCACATTCTCTAATCTCATAGCAAAACAGAAACTCAATCTTTTAAAAAACTTTAAAGCGTAATTTACGTCCTCAATAACAGCAGCTGTCTCAATATTGCGTCTCAGACTCCCATGCCTGATCATATCTGTTTTATTATCCAACAAATGTCCATGCTGCACTTCCTAACTATATTGTTTACTAGAATGTTAATGCACGTGTTTTTTATTAGAACTCTTTTTGTTACCTGAGGTGCCGATAGTACCCGTCGACGTTGAGTAATCGGTTAGGCATAATAACGGACGCTGGCCGATTGTATTTTTTGTATATCTTTTTGTTTCCTTTGTTACCAACGATATCTGGCAATGCAACGCTGAGTAAGCGCTCGGCCGAAATAAATGCTTGTGGTTTTTGTTAATTTTTTTCAGCGCTATACATGGACGCCGATGCCCATTCGCTCTACTGCAAGAGGTAGACGGGGATGTCATACTCCCTACAATGATTTCGGTATACCACGGCGACTTCAGCATTTTATCGTTATTTTGTCGGATAATTCTGTCACCCCTCTGTCATGTCATTAATCGTCTACTTAAATATAATATTGCATAATCTCTTCCTTTTCAATTATTTCTTACCGTAATTATTATCGAAGATTTCCTTCGACGCACCGGAACCTATACATTTTATTACCCTTTTTTATCTCACCGGCGTGACCAATCGGCATTCCCCCCACCATTCCCCTCTCTAGAGTCCGCGGCCGAGTGGTGGGGGAGGGTTAGTTTGACGGGCCATATCTGACAGCGTCAGGGACCGAGTGGTGGGGGGACGGCGCCAGTGGCCGAGTGGTGAGGGTTTGTTATGACGGGCCATACATCCCCACTTATTACTGACCCATATTTTTTTTTAGCTGTGTATCTCGACGTTCAGGGGGTGAAACACTCCCTTGAAGAAAATTAATTTTTTTATTTCTAAGCTAATAACGTCAAAACGGTAAAAGATATAAAAAAATGTTTTAAATAATAGTTATATGGTTTTTAATATTTTTCAAAAATGTCAAATTTTTCGAAATTTCCCTCCCCTTCCTAATTTTTGAAAATTTTGAAATTTATGTTATAACCAGTCTGATAGCATATTTAATACCAAATTTAACCATATATAATAAAGTTGTATTCTGATAACGCATTTTTTAGAAATAATCTAGAAACGCCACTATACGCGCCCTATTCGTATCTGCCTTATGCTATCAGGCGCTCGCTACTCGTAATGCCAGTTTTTCTTTCATAAATTTACATATTAAACAACAAAAATAAATAATTTATAAAACAAGGTTAAAAATATTTATTGACCAACACTGGCTAAGACTAATTCTCATATTATAAAACTTTATTTGGGAATAATCTCAATTCGAGATTTAATTTCCCGAATCCCCTCTAACCCCCCTACAGAATTATAGGCGAGAAAAATATATATCCGAAAGTCGATATATATTTTTCTCGCCTATAATTCTGTAGGGGGGTTAGAGGGAATTCGGGAAATTAAATCTCGAATTGAGATTATTCCCAAATAAAGTCTTATAATATAAGAATTAGTCTTAGCCAGTGTTGGTCAATAAATATTCTTAACCTTGTTTTAAAAATTCGACTGGCAAATCACATCTTACATATTGTTATTTACACACCTGGACCTAATAATGGTGTTGATTGGAATTGTTTATCAAGGCAGAGAAAAGTATAGAATCGAAGGGTCTGAATAGCTCAGTTGGTGAGAGCAGTCGCCCGGCAAGCGAAAGGTCTCGGGTTCGATTCCCGATTCAGCGACTTTCGGATATATATTTTTTTCGCCTATAATTCTGTAGGGGGGTTAGAGGGGATTCGGGAAATTAAATCTCGAATTGAGATTATTCCCAAATAAAGTCTTATAATATAAGAATTAGTCTTAGCCAATGTTGGTCAATAAATATTCTTAACCTTGTTTTAAAAATTCGACTGGCAAATCACATCTTACATATTGTTAAATAATTTATATATTACAATTTATATATTTATATTTAATAATTAAATTTATAATAATTTATATATTTATAAAACTTTATAAAAAATAATTTAAATTTATATATTAAAACTTTTATATTTCAAATATTAATATATTATAGAGCAATTATCTGGCAATAAATAGTTTACATATATGTGAGCTAAGAATGAGAAAACATGTTTTTATGCACTTAAAAATAGAATTGATCGAGGAAAATCAACAAGGAAAATCTCTTTGACTCGATGTTAAAGATCAGAGAATAAATAGATATGTTTACGCACAAACTAGACAATCTATGATTTCTATGACATCGACGTAATAGCATATTTTTATTTATAATTACGTGCAACTTTACTATTTTTTGTTAATTAATATATTAATAAATACGTTTTTATTGTATCCTTTTGAGATTAATTATGTTAAATTATATTACATTCGATAGGATATCTGTAACTGTAAATTTGTTCTTTTTTATTACAATATTAAAAAATAGTATATTTGAACAATTAAGGATTGATTCCGTTTTATATACATATTAAATATAATATTTATTTTTAAAGGAAAGAGGAAAAATAAATAAATAAATATAATACAAAATATAATATAATATAATACAAAATGCTTTAATTGTAGACGTTTCGACTTACTTAGTCTTCCTCAGTACAAATTCTAACTTAAACAAACGCTTAAATAATATAATAATTAAAGTACATCAAACGACCATGACGAGCGAAATATCCATCAATATTTTAACATCGGTGTATTTTCTAAGAGGCACAGCAAGAATAACATTTCCCATCTTATCATTATGGAACGCTTTTGTTAGTAATGAGAGATTTTTTAAACCCATTCTTCGTTTGAAGGCGAGAAAGGATTTGTCCAAATTTTGTCAGTTTGAATGTATTTGTCAATCAATATAAATGCGAGTTCCATAGAAACAGACCGGTTTGTATCTTTGTATTAAACTGTAAAATGCGTCCTGATAATAAAATTCTGTTTTTAGCTTCTTATCTATAGCGTGTCTCTAACTTGACTCTATATCTGACTATCTGACAATATATTGATTGACAAATACATTCAAACTGACAAAATTTGGACAAATCCTTTCTCGCCTTCAAACGAAGAATGGGTTTAAAAAATCTCTCATTACTAACAAAAGCGTTCCATAATGATAAGATGGGAAATGTTATTCTTGCTGTGCCTCTTAGAAAATACACCGATGTTAAAATATTGATGGATATTTCGCTCGTCATGGTCGTTTGATATACTTTAATTATTTTATTATTATATTATTTAAGCGTTTGTTTAAGTTAGAATTTGTACTGAGGAAGACTAAGTAACTCGAAACGTCTACATGTTAAGAATTTACATGTTATTAATTTTAAGAGCATGATTAAATGAATTTATTATATTATATTATATCTATTTATTTGCTCGTTAGTTGGCCTTTCACTATATTCCATTATTATTATTTATTGCGTTGCATTATACGAGCCTTTTTGTCTTTTTGAATAATATTTACTTTTCCTTAAAATTCTCCAAGAAAAATTAAGTACACAAATATTTTTTTTAGATATTTTTTTATACATTACATTAAAAATAAATCAGTCATCATCTCTTATGTATATTTTGTATTTTTTATAACTTTTCAATAAAACATTAAAAACTTGATAGGGTTCTTGTGAATACTAACTTTAAGGTTAAATTTTCCAGGCCATTGAGAGCCAAACGTGGATAATAGTGCATAAGTTTCAAGAAAAATTAATGTTTGAAATTATTTGGTTGTTCACAGAACATGCATTTTCTTTGGTGTTAATTAACGCTAGCGGAAGATGACGTTATTATTAAATATACATTCGGTCAAAAAAAGCGGTACAGTGGAAAAATAGAAAAAAATTGTGAAACGTTAAATATTAATAACGCAGCTAATAATTATGATATTGATAAGCTTCAAAAACGAAAAAGAAACTCGAAGTCTGTATTTTGAGAAAATTTTAATGTTAATTACGATGTAATGTTAATTAGGATGATCAGTTTTCTAATAGCGGATGACATAATGAGAATTTTTTTTATTTTTCTATTATACCGTTTTCTCTTGATCAAGTGAGATAACTTAATTAAAATAGAATGCAATAATTCGGATCGCAACAGATGAATGTATAGAATGGTACATATAGTCATTCAAATCATTTAAATTATGAAAACTATGCTGGTTTTTATATTATTTTTACTATTGTTACTTTTATTGAAGCCTTTAATTAATATATTAAATCAATTGTTTATATATTAAATCTGTAAATATAAAAAAATATTTAGTGCTGAAATAATTTCGTACATGCGCATAATGTACATTTATTATAGCGCTGTGACATTCTCAATAATTAATATTAATTATAGTCTAATTATAGACTAATTTTCTGCTTTTTTTACAAACAATAATAGAGATTGGTACAAAAATAGTAAAATTTTAGTTAATTTTAACTAACAATTTCTAAAATTAAATAATTAATTCAGTGTAAAGTAAACATAAATATGTTTTTAAAATAATTTGTTTAATTTTCGAGCTATTTTATAAATGTGACCATGAATAAAAATTTTACTAACTTTTCAAGCTCCACAGTATTCGTTGATTTACGGCATCTCGGAAATCTCGTAATTCCTTTTTGCATATAGTTGAATTGACAAGATCGGCTCTCAAAGCGATGGTATAAGCGGGCAATATACTGCTACTAATTTTTCCGTATTCACTGCCATTAGATTCGTAAACTTGTGCAGAAACATAAGATAATGCTAAATTACAAATTCAAAAGGAGGCTATATGGAGCCACGCGTAGGGTGTAGGTACGCAAATATTAAAAATAAATAATAATGGGGAATCTACATACTACCGCACGTAGCGCAAAAGCCGTGAGCCCCCCCTATCGATATCCCATTAGATAGTGCGGTAGTATGTAGATTCCCCATTATTATTTATTGTATTAAATTTACTGAAGAAGGTCCAAAGGAAGGACCGAAACGTTTAGATTCAATAAATTTGTTTTCCAACAAGTTTGTTTTTAATATTTGCGTACCTACACCCTACGTGTGGCTCCATATAGCCTCCTTTTGAATTTGTAATTTATCAATGCAGGGAGCCGACATTGTTACTTATAAGATAATGCGTCATAATTTATACAAATACACAAGATAAGTACAAATCGATAAAATAACATAATGTTATATACTGTAACACACAATAATCACTTTTATTTTTTTAATAGTATTAACTGCGAAGCTCTTCAGAATAGAGTTATATATTGTGTGACACTAAATGTTACACCGTGTCGACTTATATAGCTAGAAGGTTATATAGCGCGTGCTATATCGTCAGAGTGTAGAGAGTGTAGAGGGCAGTCACTTATTTACGTAGCTGTTACAATATTTTGTCTTTTAAGTTTAAAAAAAAATAATTTTCTTGAAATATTACTCTTTAAAAAAACTGATATCAATAATGTAAAAATGTTGATATTCACGGAATGTGTGTGACGTAAAATGACGTAGAATTCGTTTCAGAGATGTTTCACAAATGTTTCTTTGAAACGTTTTATTACCGAACTCTCGAAAACGTTTTTAATTGGTTAAAATGTCAACTTGAAAAACATTAAAGGAACAAACGTTCATTTTCAGTTTAAGAAACGGTCAAAATACCATTTTTTACTGTTTTATCGTTTTTTCCTTTATTAGTGATAAAGTTTGTTTTTTCTCAGAAAGTATATAGTACAATGAACAGATTTTCACTTATTTTCACCGGACATTTATTTGTTTAACTATTTTTCTTGTAAGACCCAAAATGAGATCGTGTAAAAAGTCTGGAAATTTCATGATTTTGTAGCCGTCTATGGAAAAAGAAAGGACGGGACCAAATATGCCACCATATTGGCTTTGGAGTAGGAAACTTCCACTTTTAAATGGCAAGAAACATTATTGCTCTATCGTATCTAGGAGTTGAGCTATCAGATCTTTTAATCACTTTTGTGTTTTGTAAGATTTTTTGTAATGTCACATGTAATGGCATTCACGTTATCCGTCACGAGGAAGTTGCTCGGTCGGATTTTGCACATAATGTGTATGATGCAATTGTGTATCAATATTAAGTGTGATGCTGTGTCGCGTGTATGGTGACTTGCGTGAAATTGAATGTTTCTTATTTTTAACATATGTAGATCAGGCATTTAATTACTAATTGATCTACATATATTCAAATACAAGAAACATTCGATTATACACAAGTCACCATACACACACGCCACACCATCACACTTAACATTGACGCATACATACATTGTACACATGGGACGAGTTTTTTAATTCATCGATTAATTAATCGCATAATACGTAAATACAGCAAAGTGTTGCATTTTTATGCAAAAAACGATCGAAGAAACGACCATGGTCAACAACTTCCTCGTGTACATCAGATAACGTGAATGTCGGTAGCATTACAAAAAATCTTACAAAAAAAATCTTACACAGTGGTGATCATAAGATAGCTCAGCTCCTAGGTACGATAGAGCAATATGTTTGTTGTGCAAAAGAATTTTTAGGTTATATACACTCGTCAAAAAAATTATCGCAACACGTAATTAATATGACAATTTAGCATAAATTCAAATAAGCGTATCTCCGCGAAAAATTGTCGTATTTCAAAAAATTTTTTTTTGCTTTAAAGGGTAAAGTTTCTACTTTAAGGAACTTTCGTTCGATTTTGATTTTATTCTCTCCCCCTTTCTCCATCCCTTTAAAAGGAGGGACGTCTTTTTTTTCAAAAAATTGCATAGTTTGACGAACTCTACGGAGTGTACTAAATTTTTTTCGCAAATATCATTTTAACTATCGTAAAATATGGACTTTTCTCTACAAATTTAAAAAAAAATTGAATACCGTACGATTTTTTTTCGTGAAGTTACAGCATATCAAAGTTACATATGCATTTTTGCCTATATATTCAATTACCGCCAACATTAGCATTATCCGATGGGCACTACGGGAAAGTTGCTGGTCGGATTTTGCCCATCGTGTTTGTGTGTGTGTGTGTGTGTGTGTGTGTGTGTGTGTGTGTGTGTGTGTGTGTGTGTGTGTGTTGGGGCAGGGATATATGTGTTCGTATTTAAAATTGTATATTTCTGCCTCGTCTTCGGATGACCTCTTGCAGGCGCTCACGCATATTAAAGCAGGCTCTAATTGTGGCTTGCAGAATTTCGAACCATATTCGATGTAGGGTTGTTTCCAATTGCTGGAAATTGGCTGGAAATTTTTTTTACAGAATAGATTAATAAATTAGTTAATGTGTTTTTTGAAAATAAAACTGCCATTTTGAGGCCGCCATATTGGATTCTACTAAAATAACACATAGCATTATAAAATAGATATATTAAAGTAATTTTTCCGGCCAAGAGGGAATTTTTAGCTAGACCTCAATTTTGGTTATAAAGCTGTTCCGTTTGACGCGTAACATACCATATGTATAAGGTATGATATATAATAAGATGGTAAAATAAGGTTTTGAGTATTATAAATAACAATTTTTTCTAAAAAAATAATTATATTATTAATATAATAACTATATATTTTTATTATACAACACTTTTTGCCACGTGAATTGGATTCAATGCACTACTAAAACATATAATACGAACAAATCCGATATACAAAAATGAAGAGAGACGATTCGACACCGACCGACACGTTGTTAAGAACAAAAGTGGCTGATGCAATTCTCTTGTGCCGGCACGCACTAATTGATTGTCGTGCATAATTGCGTGGTCACAAATTCTATACAATTGAGCAAATATTGAGTAAATATAGATAAGAAATAGTTTTTGAATAAAAGAGTTTATAATTGTATGTATAATTGACAATTT
>NW_028141473.1:0-37741 GCF_030444845.1 Prenolepis imparis | reverse complement strand
AAGATGATTCGTGCATTCAATCTTCTCCACAACAATATTTGAATACGGTGGAAAATCTCTCAATTTTTTTAATACGTTACTATCACCGTCACCGATATATTTATTATAAATAAGGCCATGCATTTCTAAACTAAGTCGGAAGCCTTCGAGGATTATATCACTTTCCATACTGGTGGAGCTCTGATTACTTCCCCAATTTTTAAAACATGTATGCTCTTTTGCTACTACATTAATTTTAGCTGCTCTCGCGCAGACAATACAATATTTATTACGGACACCAACAAATAACACTTTTTTAGAATGATATCCCGTAATAATAGCTGCTCCGGATGGAGAATCGTAACTACCAGTACGGTAGGATCTCTTCATCCACGAGCCGTCTGTTATCACGGGTATATGCGGAATGCCGTCTATGACATCTCCTCTTTCGATTGCCAAACGTTTTTCCTCTTCACCAGCCACGCGCATTTCTTTTTCCGCGGCGGCGGCGAAGGCTTCCGACATTTCATTATGATGTCTTGTATATTTTTTATTATCCATGCATGGAATATCTACAGCAGCAAGAAGTTCTTCAAGCTGCTTATGACCAGTCCCTGTCAATATAGTACCGGATACAATACCACTATTGACATCCAATATTCTGTCATCTGTCGGTTCACTACAAAAGTCGAATGACCTGTTACACATTCGATATGTGACAGAAAAATTGCTTTTCAGATCGTCAGACTTCTTTTCGCGTAATACAAGATCAGCGAAACGACATTCGCCGAGCCAATGAGTGGATATTTTCTGCAATTCAGCAAAAACATGCCCAAAATCAACGATACGTCGCCCATTAATCTCTTCAGAATATAAACGATATGCGTCGATATTCTCATCAGTATGCAAAACAAAATTTTCTATATCTTCGACATCTTCGACATTTTCGACGTTTTCGACATTTTCAATGTTTTCAGTGTCTTTGATATCTTTGATATTGTTTTGCATACTTTCCGATGCATGAATTTGCAGAATTGTCAAGAAATGTAAACGACTGCGGTGACAACGCATCATTATCTGTCATAACATTTGCCTCATCTGTGTATGCGTACGGCTTGTTTATCGACAAACTAGTCAAATTTTCACAAAATTCATGAACATCTGATAATGATCCCACAGAAGCATCATCATCGAAAATATTTATATTTTTTTCAGATTATAGAGAAAATGTATCCATAGATAATGCGATGTCGACATGTCATCATTTACATTTCTTTTATCCTCACATGCATATAATTGGTGTAATTTACCTGGAATTTCCATGAAATCCGATACGCATCCCAATGATCCTTTTCTGGAGTTCTCATCAATTCTTTCTTGATTCACAACAAAAGAATTGTCACAAAAATTTTTGTCACGCGCTTGTCGCATGCGACGCATTTTTTGTGATGAAGACACACGTTGTGCCGAAACTGTTGTATGCTTATTAGTATATTTAGGCATAATGAATGTATATGCTCTCTAAATAATACTAATAATACTCTAATAAATACTCTAATAACACAGAACACTCTGCACTGACAACAAAACAATACTCTATACTCTATATACTCTGTGCTACTAAAATCATATGGAAGCTTAGATCGCGTGATATAAACGATGTAATTGTACTCGATAATCGATAGTACATGTTAGCATAATGGCGAACCATGAATGTGGTAAGTAATTGTTCTCTTCATTTATATATGTATTTATATATGTACATGTATATATACGTACATATTATACGCAAATATTTAAAATATTGCACATTTTATATTTATATAAAGCATTCATTTATTCATTTATGGCGTAACATTATTCTTGTAAACAATGATTTTTTTCTAACTTGTAATAACCTCTATTTGACCTTTGTATATTTATCAATGTATATATATGTATGTACGTATATAAATACATGTGCAAATATTGTATGCATTATATATATAAAACATTTTTTGCAGCAAACCGATGCCGCCTATTCCTGGCCACTTGCCAGTCAATTTTGTGCCGTCGAGGGAGAGGAAGAGAGAGAGAGAGAGAGAGAGAGAGAGAGAGAGAGAGAGAGAGAGAGAGAGAGAGAGAGAGAGAGAGAGAGAGAATAAATTTTACTATTTGAAAATAATTAATTTTTTTAGGCTCATCAAACGGATCGTCGTCGACGTTATCGCCAACGTCGTCGTGAGCGGCGGCAACAGCAACAGCAACAAGTGCAAATGCTTCCGCTACCACCGCCGCCGCCAGCACAATGTCCGCCGCCGCCGCCACAATGTCCGCCGTCGCCGCCACAATGTCCGCCGCCGCCACAATTTCCACCGCCGCCGCCGCCACAATTACCACCGCCGCCGCCATCACCGCCAACACATTTTCAAAATAGTGGTTGGGGAGGAAGAAGGGGGCAAAGAGGTCGAGGTGGAAAACGAGGAGGAAAAATCTTTCAATTCCATTTTTATTAATATTATTACATAAAATAATATTAATTAAAATGGAATTAAAAGATTTTCCTTCCTTACTTTGACTCACTAATATATATATATGCATGTAATATACATAACATACATGTAAAGTGTATTTTTTTATATGATATAAAATATACATATATACAGGGTGTCCCATAATTCGCGAACCACCCGTCACTTGCAGGTAGAGCATGTTGAACTGAATAGAAAAGTCCTCTACCATTTTGCGATTTTCGCAATAATTAAGAAATAAATTAAAGAAGATCAGCCAATTCGCGTGACGACGGCGAGAAAAGGCAGCCCAGTTTCATATCGTTACTAAGCATGCGGCGAAAAGAAACAGTATAATGTTACACGGTTGCTAGGCGCGCGATGAAGCGGAGAGGAGCGCTTTACAAAAGACAGTAACTACATACGAGTAGCGCTAACTCTGGACCCCCGAGTGGGCTGTCTCTTCTCGCTGCACGCTTATCATCGCTCGAATTGGCTGATTTTCTTTAATTTATTTCTCATTAATTATTGAGAAAATCGCAAAATGGTAGAGGACTTTTTTACTCAGTTTAACCTACTCTACCTGCAACTGACGGGTGGTTCGCGAATTATGGGACATCCTGTATATATAAAAAATTAATTGATTTTTTAATTTTTTAATTTTTTTAATTATACATACACACACAAATAGATTCTTCTTATTTTTCAAAATTGTCTTTATTTTTGTTCTTTATTTACATATGCATACATATACAAAAAAATAAAAATAATATGATAGCCGGTTTTTGCTGACATTATCTCTCAATATTTGCATCCGTGTGCTCACGTATTAGTGTTTGTACCTACATGTGTTTCTGCCTCCGCCACCACCGCCAACACACCAACAGATCATAAGAGGCTGGGGGGGAAGAAGGGGTCAGAGAGGTCGAGGTGGAAAAGGCTTTCACTTCAATTTTTATTAATATTATTACATATAATAATATTAATAAAAATTGAAGTGAAAAACTTAGTATTAGACATCTTTATAAGTAAAAGAAAGTGCAGAATTTTCTGCAAGTACTTACATTTGATTGATATACTGTATAATGTATATGCGATATGTTTTATTTATATATACATATATACTTTCTCAATATGTAAAATGCATTGCTGTCGTTTTTTTTTGTTTTCTTTTTTATCATTTTATGACTTACAAGTAATGTAAAAAGATAATCTCTTTATAATATAAATAGTAAGATAGATAATTAGATAAGATAAAATAATTAGATAAGACCAATCGACTATGTGCTTTATACTTTTCGAACATCTGTCTTTTTCAATTCACCAACCATTACACACTCATACTTTGGAATAAAGAGCTTACGCTATTTAAATTTTTCTTTTATTCTAGCGAAATAATTCAGACTATAGAATTCAATCTATATACCCGCATATCACACATTTCTCGCCTCTTGACTTTTTATTGTAATTGCAATTGTTCTAAGGAAGAATATTTAGATCATGGACTAGCATAGGTATTTGTATGTTGCAGATATAGTATAAGTATCATAATGTTCAAGAAGTTCGCTATGGAACTAGTCTCGAGCTTTACTTCTGATTATTGAAGAAGAATCAATCGGCTACAAGAACTCGAACATTCGAGTCGATCCATTGTCTCTCATACTCTTATGATTCGTACTTGACTCGACGCTAATTGGTAATCCCAGTTGCTTTTGATATCTGCAAAGATATGAATAGCGATTATAATATGTGAAATTTTGAGAGCAGCATCACATACACTGAAACTCACTCTAATGGATCAGGATGCTGCGTTATAGTAGGACATCCAGTTACTGTGTGTAGTAGAATTATTTGCAACGGTGTGGGAGTTTCTGGTGATGTAGGTATCTCATCATCTGGTTCTGATACATTAGGCAGAAACTTCACTAGATCCTTCATAAAATCAAATCGGCTCTCTGACAAGATGCACTGTTTCCTGCAAAGAGATAATTAGGAAATATTTTTTTTAAATCCCCTTTCACAGAATATAAATATATAAATATAATAAATCATCGAATAATGATGATTTATAAATATTTATATATAAATAAAATATTTATGTATAAAAATAAAATATTTATATGCAAATAGTATTTTATTTTTATATATAAATATTTATAAATTATCATTATTCGACGATTATTCATTATTCGATCATCATAATATGATAGCCAGTTCTTGCTGACATTATTTCTCCATAATCGCATCCGTGTGCTCAATGTAGTAGTATTTGTGCCTACATGAACGCTATACATACGCGATGCAAGAGAGACGAAGACAGAATGATACTCTCTCCTTGTCAAGCTGTCAGAATGTTACCACGGAAATTTCCCCATGAGCTGCTCTTAGATATAGATCTAGTGAGATTCGTTCATATAAGATTTTGCATCGAAGAAGTCACATAGCTTCATGAAATTTTTTTTATATATTCTTTATATAATAAAGCAAGTCGCTAAAGAGCCGGATTTTGCATTTTCGCTCTTAAAAATTTATAATAAATAAAATATGGACTCGCGGCTAACCCAACCTTACCCACTGGCTAGTTGCGTATTTCACAAAATTTATAATAAATTTAGTATATAGAAGATACGTTCCAACGTTTTATCATTAAAAATGGCACTGAAAGGTGCCGATTCGTCTGTTGAAACAGACAGAGACCAAGGTATTGATTGTGAAACTTTCTCTAAAGTGAAAACGTGAAAAGTGAAAAATTTCCGCCAATCACGCATTGATTTTAAAATGAAATCGATGTGTGATTGCAAGAAATTTTTCACTTTTCACGTTTTCACTTTAGAAAAAGTTACATAATCGATACCCAAACCACAGGTCTCTCTCCTCCTTCTCTTCCCCACCCCCTCCTTTTCCTCTCATCCTGTCTTTTTCCTCTTCTTTCTTCATTTCTTCTTGGATTCTTTGTCGTCCATTGATCCATTAGTCCTTTGCCACGTTCTTCATATTATCCTGTAAATAAATCTGCAGAAAAAACATACAAGTTAATTTTAAAAAAGAGATGAAAGCTATTAAGATAAAAATATCAATGTCTCAACGTGTATCTAAATTTGGATGCTGATCATTTTTGTCCTTAATATGAATATTTCTTAATTTTTAACAACAAATGTATACATATATATTTTGATTCATATTCTAATACATTTTTAATTTTAATATTTCTACTTGTAACATAAAATATGTATACACATGATGTGTGCAAACATATATTAAATTAAAAGTAGAAATATTATAATTCAAAGGGAAAAGCAATACGAATGTCTAGTTTTAAGTCGAGATGTTTACCTTATGTACATAACAAATTATCCATCAACTATTTCTTCAGGATCTTCTTCTCTCCCTCTCTCTTCTTCTTTCTCTTCATCCTTCCAAAAGTCCCGGTTAACTCTTGGGGCTCCGACTCTCCGTGCACGTGGACCACGCATCCTACTGCGATATCTTTCCTTCGCAATGCGCAGAGTCTCCGGCATCTGCGTCTGAAATTCTGCTCGCGTTGGTCTTTGGAAAAGTCGATTCCTGCAAACAGCCTCTGAAAAAAAGGAACATTATACATACATACGAAGGTTGTCTGAAAAGTTTCCGACCTCAACATGAAGATGGCAGCACTCGTAAACAAAAGTTGGGGAATGTGTTTGCGCATACTTTGAAAGGTACTCACCAAAATTTCAGCCATTTTGGACGCGCAGTTGTTGTTTGACAATCATTTGAGTGAGTCGATGTGAGTGTTTTTGTGAAAATGGAAAAAATCGAGTATCGAGCTGTCATTAAATATTTGTTTTTGAAAGGCAATACGCCTACGCAAATCAAAGACGAGTTGGACGCTGTGTACGGGGACTCTGCACCATCATTTACCACCGTGAAATTTTGGGCTGCTGAATTTAAACGTGGCCGTACCAGCTTGGGTGACGATGAACGTTCGGGACGTCCAAAAACTGCAACCACTGACGATAATATCGCTCAAGTTCACCAAATGGTGCTAGACAACCGTCGAATTAAAGTTAGAGAGATAGCAGAGGCTATGAACATGTCCAAAGAACGTGTTTGTCACATATTGAATCAAGATTTAGGCATGAGAAAGCTGTCCGCGTGTTGGGTGCCGCGTTTGCTCACTTTGGACCAAAAACGTGTTGAAAACCAAAGACGCCGAATACTATTTGGACGGGTTGAAGAGATGGGAGCATCGCTGGGAGAAGTGTATAGACTTACAAGGAGACTATGTAGAAAAATAAAAATTAATTTGAAGAAAAAATGTCTTGTATCTTTGTTAGGTCGGAAACTTTTCAGACAACCCTCGTATATATGTAAGTATAAAATATGATATTAATATCTTTGAAGTAAAAGCGGAAAATTTCGTACCATATATGGACATCATGAGAAGAGCGTTGTACAAAGGTCGCTGTCCTTCTTTTCGACCCCACCAAGTGAACGATCGCGTCAATTGGTCTGCAAAGCCTTCCTTAAAACATATTTACGGCTTCATTTAAGTGAAACCCGCCGATGTATTGAAAGTAATTAACCTAAAAAAAAAAAAACATTAATTGAAAAAAATATAAAATATAATAATATAATATATAAGTATATGTAATAAATCAATACTTATATATTAAAGGAGTTAAAATGTTCTTTTTCCTCCATCTCCTCTCTCTCTCTCTCTCTCTCTCTCTCTCTCTCTCTCTCACATACACACATACAAACGAACACCTACAACATCGGAATATCCATTGTCATCAATGTTTTGAAATGCGTCCATTTGGTCCAACGATGAAATAGGAAGCATAGCTGGCTTCTGTGCTATGGAATTGCGATTTTGAAAGCATTTCAAAATTTTCTCCAGTAGGCCATTCATTCTTCTGGAAATGAAAGGATTAATCAAAATTAGATTTTGAAAGAAAAAAAGGACTTCTAATATTTAAATACAATACATTTCATACTTCAACTCTGCCTCCACGCGATCCATTTGTTCTCCTTTCCTGTAATTATATATAAGCATTTTCAAGTACATTCTTTTTCACAAACTCATATTTTTTTATTTATTTTACAAATAAGTAAAATACTGTACAAATAAATAAACATGAGGATACCTCTTCTCGTTAAATTGCTTTTGGTATGGGATTCCCTGTGAATGATAGCCAACATATTCATCACGGTGACGGTGACGTGATGAATCTTGCTGCTGCCTGGACCAGGTTTTTGCGGAAGTCTGAAACTCGGATAAGGTATTATTAATATAATACGATTTATTAGAACCCCCACCTGTGACAAATGTAAAATCTGTTTCTGCATTGTGTGTGTTGCTGTATGGTAGATGATGTCTGTGTATGTGTATTTTCATATGCCCGTATTTCTGGTGTGTATCTTGTGTCAGTTGAAATGTTTGAGTGTGTTTGTATGTTTGTGTTCGTGCATTGTGGTGTATATATATTGTTGTGTATGTGGTTATGTCAAGTATGTATTAATAATAGAAGTTGTAGGACTCTGATTTACTTCCCTGTTGATCGGCGATATCTTCGTTGATTACGTCTGGTCCTGTGATGGTAGCTTCTACTGTGCTTCTCCTCCGCTTCCTTGGACTTTCATCCAAAGACGTTTGATATCGCACAGGTTTAGCAACCACGCACCTTGGCCGATTCATATCGCTGTAAGTATATAAAAACACATAATATATATAAATTTTTTGTACATTAAAAATATATCTGTTTTTTTCATTTCTACAACATGCATGTATACGTTATTAATAATATGCAACTTATATATTTAATAATTTGCTAGAAATGTTTGATATATTATACGAGTAATGGTATGATAAAAGAATACATCACACACTTTCTATCTATTCCGTGTGTATCATAGCTGCGACGATGTATTTCGATGATTCCATATCGTCTTCATCACTGTCACTGTCCAATGATCTATTTTCTCATAAAGGCATTCTATAGGATTTTGCGTTCACTTCATTACAATTAATTGTAATACTCTCTCTGTTAATGTTGCCACATTTATATATCTGAAAGGCTGAGGACTCCATGCCAATGTTATAAAAATTATCTACCTCTAAAAATTGTTTAACAATCAAATTATATGAATTATTATTTTCAACAATATTTATGACGATACAGATTGATCCGTCTAGCAAAATGCAGCAATTACCTCGCAAGTCAGTACTTAAATATATTCCATTAAATTGTATTTTAGTATAATGAAGATTATTTTTATCAGCATTATGTGACATTGATACGCGAATGGATGACTCAATATTGAGATTTTGACATAGCCCGTGTTGTCATATTTCCATCATTCTATTGAAAAATTGTTGAAGAGGTTGATTTGGTTTCCTGCAATACTTTCTAAAAATCGACATATTACTTTCGTATGGAAAAGCGGAAAATGAATCTAAATTACCAAGCCGTTTAACATCATCAGTAAGATGAAGAAGACCATGAACATTGTAGCTATTGAAATTTGAACCATAAAGAGAGTCACAACGAAGTACAAATTTGTGCAACGCGAGTTCTGCAAATTTTAATTGTTTTCTCGATGGACACTTTGAGACTAAGACTCTTATAGCACCATGTAAGAGTAAAAAGTGCTTGTACAAATGTTCGTTCAATATACTATACATCACAACTGGCCCTATATAAAGAAGAAATTGGCGAAATTCTGTCGCTTTGTACTTAGAATATACATCTAAAGATCTAGGACGTCTTGCAAATTCAGTAGGACAATATTTTTTAAAAATATTTAAACGATCACTAATTCTAGAAATATCTTTTCCCGAAAGCTTCGATATTCGTGAATATTTACCCTGTATCCACGCAGATAACAATTTTTTCATAACACCTAAGCATACAAGATGCATATATTCAAAAGGGACTTAAGAAACCATTCCTATTGGTAGTAATGATAATGGACTTGTGCTCTCTTTGTGATGATCTTCATCTATACATAAAACATATTCTTCATCAGTGCGAAGAGGATGATTCATACCATTGAAGACATAGTGACCATCGTTTAGTGTACCAGAAACTTTACACTTGGAACAGGGATAACAAGACATATGACCACGATGATTTAAAATAAAAGCACGAGCTGGTGCATCAGCTATGAAACATCTTAATTTTATTGGTATTTTACTGCCACGAAAATTTATACCTCCATTAGCCATAATTGCTCTGACATCGATAACAAATTTTTCGAAGAAAATATTAGGAACATGTGGCTTTTGTGGACCTTTATAAATTCCTACAACTATTGATTTAATATTTTTCACATTCGACACTTTACATTGAATCGGCCAGAGATGAATACTACCTGATTTGTCCAACGAACATCCATCTGTACTAAAATCGAGTTCTAATTCCCTAACAACAGCTATAAATGAGGCATTCAAAAGACTTTCAATAATTTCTGTTTCAAGATTGAAATGAATGTATTGCCCTGGTTCAACATTACATATAACAACACGTTGTCGTGGTGTATTTAGAAGAGATCTAACATCTATGGGCAAATTAGAGAAACAAGTATGTTTCTTCAGAACTGACAAGATACTGTTAGCTTGCGAATGCGTTATATTATTTTCAACAAAACAAGACGCTAAATGTTCGCGAAAGGATGGTTCTTCATCAGAAGTAGAAAATGAAGATGTTTGAGAATCATGTGAAATGGAAGAAGAACAAGATGCCATATCATCCTCATTGACATTTACGCAAATGTCAATATTATTCTGTAAAGTATCAAGATTAGAAGAACTACATCCTACATCCGATGAAGTAGAAATATTTTGCAATGAGGAATTATTCAATTGTGCAACGTTACACGTGTGAGAATTTTTCAAGCGCAAGTTCTTTCTTACTTGACTCATAACCCTACTTCGTTGTCTTATGGACAATTTATGCAGTGATTTTCGTGAAGTAGATAATCTAACCTGAGGTTTCATATTTATATATACGTATCTTTTTTCTGTTAGAGGCACAGAAAACTGCAGGCACAAGAAAAACGTGGTATCTTCGTAGTACAAATCACAAATTCGTCGAGTTTAACTCACTGTCTTAACAGTTGAACTCGGAATGACCGGTATTACGTGTAACGTGTAACCGTAGCACACCGCGAAACTCAATATCCAATCACGAGTTTCTTCAATATGGCTCCACCAATCTGAGATCTCCTTTTTGGCACCTAACGCTGGGTCCACAATAGGTGATTTAAGCCCTAAGCCTTAAGAAATTGACCAATCACAGTCGAGTTTTCTCCTCATACTTGACTGCGATTGATCAATTTCTTAAGGCTTAGGGCTGCAACGGACTTTCCTTCCAGTGCCGCGCAACTTCGTCACTTTTCTCGGTATCTCTACACACAAAAATTCGACAGATTGCTTGGGCGCCAGGTACGGTCAGGCCGCACCACTCAAAATAACACGATAATTAATTCTACGATAGTCACGGCTTAAGCTCGGTAACTCAGTTTCTTAATTGGCAGAGGGGCGGGATTCTTAATGCGGGGAATCGTACTCGGGGCTTCGGAGAGAAGGAGAGTCATTAAATCGGCACACTGACATATTTAAATAAAAGTTAAATAAATATATTTCATATTAGAAAATTGATTGCAGTTTCACATTACGTATTTACGGCCTCGTGACTCGGTAGATCCTCGACACTCGAGGTGTTACAACACAATTATGGTTCGATATTTATCGCTACCGAGGGGAACATATCCCGGATTATATTTCAATCGAGGAGGCGGGGGAGAAAGACATTTCCCAAATTACAAGACTCAAATACTCGACACAAGACAATCAGAGACGAAACTCGATAAATAATTAAACTAACATTTATACACAAAATTCTGGACTGTCGACTCGGTACGGCTCTCCACGGAGAGAGAGAGAGGCTGCGCAGTTCTTACTTTAATGGCGAATCTCGGTACGGGCCTCGCGTTTCGGACACTCCCGAGGGCTCGGTAACGAAAGTAATTAACAATGACATTGATAACAATCTTAACCGTGTTACTAGAGACGCGAGTCCCCGCCGAGTTCGCTCTTACCGAGACTTTGAAGTGGTGGCCTTACAATAATCTGTAGTCCGTCGGTGTCGCACGTGTTTCGCACGCCGCAGTCTCGTCGAACAGTGTACGACTCTGGGCTCACGGCACGCCGGTAGCCGGCGTCGGTGGCGCTGCGCGCGCCGCCTATCATCGATCCTGGATCCTCTGTCGACGATAGTCGATCCTTGTGGGCCTCGTTGCCCCGGTATTTTCGAAACGGCTCTCGGTACTTTTCGGAATGTTCGTGCGGATAATGTGGCTGCTCGTTGCACGTTCCGAATAATTGCTTCTCTCCTTCTCTACTGGCTGTTGACTTGCGGGGGGGAACCCGCCGAGAGGTGATCAGTCTCCGACGGTTCCGCTTTCCTCGGGACGGTGCCGGCGGCCCCACTGGAGCAGCCATCCCTGTCTCGGGATGTTGGTACCTTTTGATGGGCTCCTCCGCTTAATTCCGTCCGCTATCCGAGGCTGTAAAACGTATCCGGCAGTAACGGGCCCTTACGTATTTATTCTATTTATGGACAATAAATACCTTACTTCTCCGTGTTACCCGGCGTCCCCGAGCGCACCGCTTCCACCCAGGTCGTCCACTCTTGCTGCAAATTCCGCCATCCCACGATGGCTGCTCCTTTCGATACATCAGGGCCTTCTCTGACCACTCACTTCCACTCGGTAAATCTATCGGGCTTATATAACTAAAGGCGAGTCGACGAAGAAAAGTTCGTCGCTCGCCGACCCAAAATTCGTCCTCTCTCTCGACCCTTCCTCGGCCGGGCCGTGCCGGCCCTGTGACGGGCGTTAAAAACGTCACGTCACAGGGCTTAAATCATCTATTGTGGACCCAGCGTAACCGATATACCGCAACCACGTGCATAAACGACGAAATAGGCTAGATTACAGTAGCGGTTAGGTGCCAGAAAAAAGAGATCTCAGATTGGTGGAGCCATATTGAAGAAACTCGTGATTGGATATTGAGTTTCGCGGTATGCTACGGCTATACGTAACACCTAATACCGGTCATTCTGAGTACAACTGTTAAGAGTGAGTTGGACTCAACGCATTTGCGAATTGTTCTGCGAAGAAATCATATCTTTTCCGTATCTGCAACAGGAAAAACACGTAAGATGAAACTCATTCTTATTTTAAATTATTATCCACTTTATTTATTATAAATATTAATTATCCACATGCTGAAGTCGCATTATAGTTTATAAAACAACGAAATAAAGAGTTTCAGGATTTAAGAAGAAGAAAGATAATTCTTGAAAAATATTAGTTTTGTTCCAATATTCACAGTTATAGTATTGAAAATCTATAACACACATAGATTTTCAGTACTGGCAATTTTTGGAATCCTGTCATTGTCACACATTGAAATAATAATTTTGCATCATAAGTAGGGTGTTTCATCTGTTGCAGAATAGTTATTCGAGTAATATCAATAGCTTCAATTATATTTAGCTGCTAATGATTTTTAAAGATAAAAAATTTTGAAAATTGCAACAGAATCCTCAGACTTTCAAATATACAAATGTATATGTCAGCGTGAGAGATGAGAGAGATCATCATTTTCAATTCAATGAAGTGAATGCAAAATGCTATTGTGGAAAAAAATATACATTACTTGATATAGAATCATCAAAATACATTGTCGCAGTTATGATACACACAGAATAGATAGAAAATGCGTGATGTATTCTTTTATCATACCATTATTCTTATAATATATCAAAATTTCTAGCAAATTATTAATATATATATGTAGCATATTAATAAATGCATATGCATGTTGTAGAAGTGAAAAAAACAAACATATTTTTAATGTACAAAAAATTTATATAAATTATGTGTTTTTATACACTTACAGCGATATGGATTGGCCAAAGCGCGTGGTTCCTAAACCGGTGCGGTATCAAACAACATCGTCTGATGAAAGTCCGAGGAAGCGGAGGAGGAGCACAGCAGAAGCTACTATCAGAAGACCAGATGTAATCAACGAAGATATCGACGACATCAACAGGGAATTAAATCAGAGTCCTACAACTTCTATTACTAATAATACATGCTTGAGACAACCAAATACACAACAATATACAGAACATCAATATACACCACAATGCACGAACACAAACATACAAACACACTCAAACATTTCAACTCACACAAGATACACACCAGAAACACGGGCATACGAAAATACACATGCACAGACATCATCTACCATACAGCAACACATACAACGCACAAACAGATTTTACACTTGTCACAGGTGGGGGTTCTGATAAATCATATTATATTAATAATACCTTATCCGAGTTTCAGAATTCCGCAGAATCCTGGTCCAGGCAGCAGCAAGATTCATCACGTCACCATCACCGTGATGAATATGTTGGCTATCATTCACAGGGAATCCCATACCAAAAGCAATTTAAGGAAAAGAGGTATCCTCATTTTTACTTATTTGTACAGTATTTGTAAAATAAATAAAAAAATATGAGTTTGTGAGAAAAAATGTATTTGAAAATGTTTATATATAATTACAGAAAAGGAGAACAAATGGATCGCGTGGAGGCAGAGTTGAAGTAAGTATGAAATGTAGTGTATTTAAATATTAGAAGTCCTTTTTTTCCTTTCAAAATCTAATATTGATTAATCTTTTCATTTCCAGAAGAATGAATGGCCTACTGGAGAAAATTTTGAAATGCATTCAAAATCGCAATTCCATAGCACAGAAGCCAGCTATACTTCCTATTTTATCGTTGGACCAAATGGACGCATTTCAAAACATTGATGACGATGGATATTCCGATTGTAGGTGTTCGTTTGTATGTGAGAGAGAGAGAGAGAGAGAGAGAGAGAGAGAGAGAGAGAGAGAGAGAGAGAGACAGAGAGAGAGACAGAGAGACAGAGAGACAGACAGACAGAGAGACAGAGAGACAGAGAGACAGAGAGACAGAGAGACAGAGACAGAGAGACAGAGAGACAGAGAGACAGAGAGACAGAGAGACAGAGAGACAGAGAGAGAGAGAGAGAGAGAGAGAGAGAGAGAGAGAGAGAGAGAGAGAGGAGATGGAGGAAAGAGAACATTTTAACTCCTTTAATATATAAGTATTGATTTATTACATATACTTATATATTATATTATTATATTTTATATTTTTTTCACAATTAATGTTTTTTTTTTAGGTTAATTACTTTCAATACATCGGCGGCTTTCACTTAAAGGAAGCCGTAAATTTATGTTTTAAGGAAGGCTTTGCAGACCAATTGACACGATCGTTCACTTGTTGGGGTCGAGAAGAAGGACAGCAACCTTTGTACAACGCTCGTCTCATCATGGCCATTTATGGTACGAAATTTTCCGCTTTTACTTCAAAGATATTAATATCATATTTTATACATACATATATATGTATAATGCTCCTTCTTTTAGAGGCTATTTGCAGGAATCGACATTTCCAAAGACCAACGCGAGCAGAATTTCAGACGCAGATGCGGGAGACTCTGCGCGTTGCGAAGGAAAGATATCGCAGTAGGATGCGTGGTCCACGTGCACGGAGAGTCGGAGCCTCAAGAGTTAACCGAGATTTTTGGGAGGATGAAGAGGAAGAAGAAGAGAGAGGGAGAGAAGAAGATTCTGAAGAAATAGTTGATGGATAATTTATTATTTGATAAGGTAAACATCTCGACTTGAAACTGGACATTTGTATTGCTTTTACCTTTGAATTCTAATATTTCTACTTTTAATTTAATGTATATGTATGCACACATCATGTGTATACATATTCTATGTTGCAAATAGACATATTAGAATTAAAAATGTATTAGAATATTAATCAAATTATATATGTATACATTTGTTGTTAAAAATTAAGAAATATTCATATTAAAGACAAAAATGATCAGCATCCAAATTTAGATACACGTTGAGACATTGATATTTTTATCTTAATAGCTTTCATCTCTTTTTTAAAATTAACTTGTATGTTTTTTCTGCAGATTTATTTACAGGATAATATGAAGAACGTGGCAAAGGACTAATGGATCAATGGACGACAAAGAATCCAAGAAGAAATGAAGAAAGAAGAGGAAAAAGACAGGATGAGAGGAAAAGGAGGGGGTGGGGAAGAGAAGGAGGAGAGAGACCTGTGGTTTGGGTATCGATTATGTAACTTTTTCTAAAGTGAAAACGTGAAAAGTGAAAAATTTCTTGCAATCACATATCGATTTCATTTTAAAATCAATGCGTGATTGGCGGAAATTTTTCACTTTTCACGTTTTCACTTTAGAGAAAGTTACACAATCGATACCTTGGTCTCTGTCTGTTTCAACAGACGAATCGGCACTTTTCAGTGCCATTTTTAATGATAAAACGTTGGAACGTATCTTCTATACGTAATAAATAATCGGCACTTTTCAGCGCCATTTTAATTGAAAGGTATCCTTGCGCCTATTTTATGTTGTGATTTTTTGTATGTTTAGGTGAACTTGCATCAAAGGACAAGGACGTGGGCGTGAAAAAGAACAGCATTATTCTTCGTTTCTGAAGATGATGTCGGAATGAAGAAACACATCTATTGTATGATTAAATGTGATATATGTACGAATGTGTAAAATATATATCTTATATATTATTGTATATTATGTGTGTGTGTGTGTGTATAAATAAAATACTGTTTTTGTTATATTTTAATAATTATATTTGCATTCTCCCATACTGAAAATAAAAAGTCACATTTAAATAATGGATCTGTTCTTTTCAGCTGACCTGGCTGCACGAGGTCAAAGTTTATTTCTTTCCTTATTCTAATGTGGAATAAAAAATATAAACTCTCATGAATTATCTTTTTTACTCCACATTAGAAGGAAAGAGTTAAACTTATAACTATAGTAGTCAGTTCAGTTGAAAAAACCCATTATTCAGATTTAAAATTTAAATGCGCGTCTATAAACAGCTGGTTATGTACAGGGTCTGCTCGATTTCTGTTGTCAATCTATTGCTAAGTTATGTGCGCAGGATTTCTGCCGTCAATTTGCTGTCAGATTCTGCGCGGTTTTTGCTGCCAGTCTGCTCACATAGCTTGTCAGCAGGCTCTGTCGCATTTCTGCCGTCAATCTGCTATCGGGTTATGTGCGCAGGCTCTGCGCGATTTCTTCTGCCAGTCTGCTGTCAGGTTTGTGCAGACTCTGCGCGGTTTTTGCTGCCAGTCTGCTCACATTGCCTAACAGCAGGCTCTGTTGCATTTCTGGCAACAATTTGACAACCGTGTTTGATAGAGCAACATCTGTATGCAATTTTGTTCTCTTTCTGACAGCATAAATTGACTGCAGGTTATGCTTAAATCTGTTCGCGCATGTTTGGCTATCTGGGTATATAATTAATAGAAGTTTGATTGCATTGGAAAAAATGGCATATATCATATTTTTACATTTCTTATTATTTATATTATATTTTTATATTTATATTACATATTTTTTTCAATATTTTGTATTAAATATTTATATATAACGATTTTCGGGATAAGAATATGTAACAATATGTTGTAGCGCTTCTATTGTTGTGTTTCCGATAAGCGCAAAAAGTTATGATTTTATTATAAGTAATTGATATTTTAATATTATATAATTGACATTGTTTTCCTTACAGATTTTATAATGAATAATTTCTTTTATTATAATTATATTGATATTAATCTATGTATGCAGCATAGAGTTGCTTGTTGTTGCAGATAGATTTGGAGACGTCTGAAGGGCGGATCACTTTCAATGAAGAGGCGTGGATACCATTGAATCAACGCCATTATATTGCAGCAGGTAACGTATGCACAGTGGGGGTTTTAGTGAGTAAGAATCTCACCCTACCCCGGAAAACCGGGGTGCCTTTTGAAGGTTTCCCCCACGTAAAAAAAAAAAAAAAAAAAACAACGCTACTGCCATGTTAAGAGCTCTAGCTTCAATCAATTAATAATCAAATATAATAATCAACAATTATTTTTATATTATAGTATATAGTATATTTGAATATATAAAAATATTAAAAAATATTTTTTTAAATTGAGAAACAGAATATTTTAAATATTAAAAAAATATTTTTAATATTCTTTTTAAAATAATCTTAAACAAATTTTTTTAAATATTTTTATATATTCAAATACTTATTATTATATAAAAATAATTGTTGATTATATATATTCATTGGAGTATTTTATTGATTGAAGCTTGAGCTTTATGGCACAAACTGAACATCTTGTACTGCTTGTATATGTTGTCTGCATATATTTAACTTATTTATAAAATATATAATATATAAGTTTATATATATACACACAAACACAGATATGACAAGCGTTCTTGATTTTTTTTTCGATTATTGATGTTATATTGTATAATCTCTCTCTTATCTCTTTCTCTCTGCTACATAAATACTATTATAACGTGTAAGAACTTACGAGTAACGTATGATGGCTCAATGCAAAAATATTCAATCTCGTAGAAAACTTGAGTTCAAATATATCAATATCAATTTTTTTTATAATATATTGGAATATAGAAAAATCATAGAAATATATTTATTAAGGCGATAAACTTAAAAATTTTTATATTGAAAATATTTTAATCATTTTACAACTACACACACTATATTTAATGCAAAATAATTCCGTAAATAAATTAATCAAGTAATAAATCAATTGCAGCTACACACACACACACACACACACAAATAGCTGGTATGTTGATTTTTATTATTAATTTTTTAAATTTATTTTCTGAATTTTGCATTTATACAGTGTGTGTAGTAAAATAATTAAAATATTTTCAAAAAATGTTTAAATTAATCGCCGAAATATATTTTTTTAATAATTTTTCTATATTGCAATATATTATAAAAAAATTGATATTGATTTGAACTCTAGTTTACTGGGTGATACACTGAACATCCTTGCATTGAGCCATCATACATTACTCGACATAAGTTTTTTCACATTATTAGTATTTATGGAGCAAATTATACAATAACATCAATAATCGAAAAGAAATGAAGAATAAGCAACATATTCGTCAATCTATGATTGCTACAAGCTAATGATAATTTATATTCGTTCTCTTATTCTTGTCTCTCTATCGCGCTGACTATACATAAAGTATCGATAAAAAAGTATAAGCAATAAATTGTCAAGTCTAAAGTACCCGTGTCTAACATATATTGTATACTAATTCACTCTCAATTATGCTACTGTTATTATTTATCATTAGACAATTATAAAACATACATATAATTTTTAGTGATATATATATATATATATATATATAATATACGCACATATGTGCATAAGCGTATATAAAATTTACAAAACGTGGGTGCTTATTAGCCTTGCTACGTTACTGCCATCTGCTACGGAAGGCCAGAAAGCATTTTCAGGCCGTATCTCGCGTGTAGCATGAGCACGTGATCAGCACGGTAGAGAAACAAGGATAACGTGATTATCGATCCTTGTCTGTCTACCGTGCGTCCGCGTGAGCAATGCAATGGTGTGTGTACGTGTACGGATATACACCACTACATAAAACCTGAGAATTAGTTTCGCAAAATATCGTTTTTTGCTTTTATTTAAGAAACGACGATCTAACAAACATTCTAATCAGCATATTCGTGACCAACAAACGATTCTGCATCAATTGAGCTTCTGCAAAACTTAAATATTCTAAATTAAAAGCCGAGGGCTAACTTCACGGTTATTTCCCTAGAAAATTATCAAATATCGTTTTTTGCTTTTATTTAAGAAACGACGATCTAACAAACGTTCTAATTAGCATATTCGTGACCAACAAAAACGATTCCGCATCGATTGAGCCTCTGCAAAACTTAAATAGGATCAAAATAAAAAACCGGGGGCTAACTTCACGGTCAATTTTATTTTTTATTTTGCAGCGCGAGGCTAATCTAACAAACGTTTTAATTAATCTAACAATCACCTACAAACGACTTACAAACGATTTAAAAAAAAAAAAACTCAAAAAGTCAAAATTGGGGGGCCAAGTTCACGGAGCTTCGCCTGCCGACCCTTAAGGTACATTTTCATGCTGACGCTCGACGCTGGATTCGAGCGTCAAATCTGGTCATGTGATAGATTTTTGAATTCCCGCGTCGAGTGATAAAAGCTAAACTGTGTTTAGCTTTGACGCTCAACGCTCATTTCAGTCAATCCAGTGGTTAGGCTATATTTCGCGTCCCTCTAAATTTTTAAATATATTATTGTTAAAAATTTACCACAAAATTATATCGATTCCGGTATTATTTTGAATATCTATTATAGTAGAGAGCATGAGATGGATTCCCAACAGGTAAATATCAATTAAAATTATATTGGTATCAATGTAACCTCCAAATATGCTTTTTATTACAGAAAAAAATAGAATAATTGATTATACATTTTTTTTACATATTTAGCAAATTCGTATTGTGTATACTTTTGTGGTTTGTGCGAGGAAATTTGTGAGAAGATTCAAGGTCATTCCTGTCTAGAGGGTTACAACAAGTTTTACATTGACGAGAATCACTACTTTTACCCCATGCTAGGTATGTAATGTATAATGAAAGTAATTTTTTATTACAGAATATTATATTGTTTGTTTCATACTATCAAAGATGCGCTAATTGAGAAACAAGTCGATAAAATAATACAATGAAATACACGTTAGACTCCGCAAACGCTCAAACAAGCATGGACGCTGGCTGTTTGACGCTATTGCCTCCTCCACAGATAGAGCGTCAAATGTAGTCACGTGACCAGATTTGACGCTCGAATCCAGCGTCGAGCGTCAGCATGAAAATGTACCTTAAGGGTGCGATTTCACTATCAATTTGTCACTAGCGTCTAACTGATCACGTGATCTGATTTGTGACGCTAGCGTCAAGAAGAAAAAGCTTGATTTGTTCAGCTTTCAGAGAACGAAGAACGAGACGCTTGTCATAGTTGTAAACATAAAGAGGCAGAGAAAAACGTTAGTTGTAAAAAGAGATTATTATACAACGTAAGTAAGTCGTAAAAGGCTATTGTACGTTTATTGTACAATAGTTTTTTACGATTTTTATCAAGTATAATAGCGTTTTCGACGTGATCGAATCCAAAACCTGGCTAACCTGGGTTGGATTCCTGGGTTGGATTCGGTCACGTCAAAAACGCAATAATTCTGACATTATATTGCCCTCCCGCAAGGACGCTTCCTGCATAATTAACGCCCGGATAAGCGTATATTTCTTACAAAAAAGATCAATGACGTCGCACACTCAGACTTCTGTTGCTGAGGGGAATCAGCATCAGTTACATGAGGTAAGTAACAAACTTATTTATAACCTATACTAACCTAAAAAGTAATTAATATTTTACGTTTTAGAAAACTTATTGTTCCAAGTGAACACTCGCGCGAGCGGATTAGGAGTAAAAAAAAATATGGAAAAAATAAATAAATGCTTTGTGTCCAAAAGACATATGCGTCGAATAGTCAGAAAAGAATTATTAGAAACTTTGTTGGTAAATCACAAATTAATTAAAATAAATGATAAATCACAAACTAAAACTGCATTCCAGTCAGCAACACAAAAAGGAAATAGAAATGAAATAAATATTGAACAAAAAGGGAATAGAAATGAAATAAATATTGAACAATTTGCACAGACCGAAAATCAGTGTACTGCAGCATTTCCAACAGAAATAGATGAGGCAGAATCTATAAGATATATTGAAACGCTCGTCGATGATGATTTTCAATTACATAAATGTAACGTAGAATTTGACGATAAAGTTTCATCTGCGACTGAAGAGTTTGTACTTGATGCCACTAAACAATGGGTTCTGAAATATAGACATTTATTAAGCCAACGGGCCATTAACGATTTGTTGCAAATTTTACGAGTGCCATATCCAAAGTTTCCTGCAGACTCGCGTATTCTTTTAAAAACACCAAATTCGTGCCCCTATGAAATAATTAATATGTCCCCCGGTTTCTATTGTCACATCGGTATAGAGAATACAATTCGTAGACTCATCAATAACAGTATTAATATGCAAAATTTCTTATTTCAAAATTCAGAACCAGTGTTACCCATTAGTATAATCATAGACGGATTATCTATTTCAAATAGTTCAAAAAGTCAATTTTGGCCAATTTTGATTTCTCTAGATGTAGATTCAATTAGTCAAAATGCGTCAAAACCTTTTGTAGCTGGAATTTACCACGGGCACACAAAACCAGCTGATGTTAATCAATTTTTAAGTGAATTTGTTACAGAATTTAAACATTTGCAAGATAATGGATTTAATGGATGGTTTAACACATGCAATAAAACTGTTAAAATAAAGGCCAGTAAATTACTTTGCGATGCTCCTGCTAAATCATTCGTTTTATGTACGAAAGGTCACACGGGATTTTACAGTTGCACTAAATGTACTCAAAGTGATACCTTTATTAATAACCGACTAGCTTTCCCAGATACCAATGTAGACTTACGAACTGATGTAAGTTTTAAAAACAAATTAGATGATGAATTTCATAAAGGTACAACTCCTCTTGAAAATATTAACATCGGGTTAGTTTCGCAAGTACCCCTTGATGATATGCATCTGGTATTTCTCGGTGTAATGAAAAAACTGATAACGTTTTGGGTACGAGGATCAAAAACATTCGCTTTACTGACGATGAGAAAAAAGCCATTAACGATCAAATATTATTTTTAAAGAATTATGTACCTAAAGACTTTGGCCGCTTACCAAGAAGCTTAGATGACATAGAGTACTTTAAAGCTGCTGACCTAAGACAATTTTTGTTGTACATTGGACCGATCGTTTTACAAAATATGAGAAACAAGAACATGTATACACATTTTATGACATTATCATGCGCTATTCGCATTTTATGTCCTGCATTATATTCAGTTTATAATGATTATGCTTTGCAACTTATTCAGTATTTTGTTCAAAAATATTCAGTTCTTTATGGTCCTGAGTTCATCAATCACAACGGCCTCATTCATTTACCTGCAGACTGCTTGTTGCACGGTCCACTAGATACATTTAGTTGTTTCAAATATGAAAATTTTCTGTACAAAATAAAACGAAAAATTAAAACAACAAAACACCCCTTACAACAAATTTGTAACAGACTAAAGGAAGAAGAGCAGAAAAAGAAACAGGACGACAAGACTTATCCGATTTTACATCAACAAAGTAAAGTGCAAATTATTGATAAGGAAAGATGTATATTCTACAAAAAAGTGGATATTGGAAAGTATGAATTCAGCACAGAAAATAAAGAAAATTGCGTCATGCTTAGGGACAAGTCTGTACTATGCGTAGACGGTATTTTCCAAAACACTAACACACTGGAAATGTTCATAACGGGAAGAAAGTTTACAGAATCAACAACGTTTTTTAAGTCACCCTGTTCTTCTGAACTATTTAATGTAGAACAAGTACAAAATATTTCTGAAGATACGTATACTGTTAATATTAGCGAAATTCAAGCAAAATGTGTAAAATTTCCGCACGAAAATAAGTTTATAATTATGCCATTAATTCATACACAATAATAACAAATATTTAATAGTAGTAATATTTAATAATAGTAATTAATAATAATATTTAATAATTAATTAATAATTACACAAAGGATCTCTGCCATTTAATTTTGTTCGAGAACGCGCGTCGTGAAGATCCGGATGCGCTGAATAGATAAGTCACCGTTTTTGTATATAAAGACTTTTAATTAATTGAAATACACTAATTAACAAAACTGAATACGCACAATATTAATACGAAAACTTGAATACTTTTCAGAACGATAAATCAAAGAGAAAAAGGAATAATGGTAAAGTGGCGGTCGTCAACAGAATTTCGAGTTAAATAATGCGGAGTTGCTATATGCGGTTTCACGGCGGAGTACTGCGATAAGGCGGCAAGATTTTTGTCGGCGCTACCTTTATTGTCTCGGTGCAGGAGCCCGTCACGTCACCACGCGCCAATTAACTTTCAACAAATTTAAAGTTGTTGAGGTGACACAAGGGCGCCTGGCGCCATTGGCTGCCTCGCGATCCGCGCTGAGCAGGCACGGGCCTGACATGCGCGAGACAATCGATTGTTCCATCGATTGGCCCTCGGAAATCACGTGATCGTTTTGCGCATGTGTTTCGCGACGTTGGCAGTTGTAACTCAGAGCCGTTGCGTATTTGTTATTTATTATTGACGCTTTAATTGCCTCGATGATTTATGACATAGTTATTCCTAGCTAGGTGAACTTTTTTCTGCTATTTATTCGACCGCGAAATATTATAACAACAGCCGAAATAAATTAAAGCGGATATATTATTGCAATTTCGAACATCCCGCCCGCCTTGTTACGTCGTGACAAAAAAATTCGCTAATGATCGCTGGTCGCGGAGCGCGCTTCATTGGTCGGTGATTGTTACGGTGCGGCTGCGCGTTACGACGCACGTGGTGATCGCGTGTCACGCGAGGTTCGATCAGCTGTGGTATGTGCGACACGTGCTTAGTGAATAACGCGGGTTAAAGTGATCGTGTGTTGAATGAGTGGTGTATTAAGTGTCGGTGTTCGCTACGTCTGCTTCAACGCCGGGAAGCAGGACAATTTTCACGAGCGGACGCACGAGTTCGGAGGAAGCGGTCCGGACGGTGACTACACGCACGACGCCGTCGTCTCCGTGATGCAACCTTGTGATCCGGGCGAGAGGCCATCGGCTTGGAGGAGAGATCTCGGAGCGCACCAGGCAGAGTGCTCCGATGCGGGGTGCCGTCTCGTCCTTCAACCACTTGGATCGGAAGGTGAGTCCGTGTATGTACTCTTTCGACCACCTTCCCCAGAAGTGGTCTCTCATCTGCTGCAAGTGATACCATCGTGACCTCGTGTTTCCAGGTTCGCTCTCCTGCAGCGGCTCAGGGATGGCGAGAAGAGGCGCCCCGATTAGGAAGTGTCCAGGAGTGAGTGCTGAAACATCGTCTGGGTCGTCAGAGAGTGCCTGTAACGGTCTAGAATTTAGACATGCCTCAATTTGAATGAGGAGTGTGTTTAACTCCTCGAAGGTGAGGGTGGTTTCGCCTATCACCCTCCGCAAGTGATACTTAGCGGATTTGACGGCGGCCTCCCATAATCCACCGAAGTGCGGAGCCGCCGGCGGGTTGAAGTGCCAGCGGATTCCTTCCTTGGCTGCTGCGCGTGCGATTTCTTGACCCTCCGACGACGCCGCAATGAAGAGCTCTCGTAAGGTGCGGTCAGCTCCAACGAAGGTCGTGCCGCAGTCGCTGAAGATGTCGGCGCAGAGACCTCGTCGGGAGACAAATCGGCGAAGGGCGGCGATGAAGGTCTCAGCCGAGTAATCCGAGACGAGCTCTAGGTGAATGGCCTTCGACCAGAAGCAGATGAAGACTGCAATATAGCCCTTGTAGGCGCGGTGGCCGCGACCCTTGCTGGTCCGGATGAGGATTGGTCCCGCGTAGTCCAGTCCAGTGCGGAGAAATGGCCGTGTTGGAGTGACCCGGCTGCGTGATCCATCGGCGGTTGTGGTGTCGTCGCTCGCCACCTTGTGCAGGTGACACAGCGATGGAGTCGCTGCTTCACTGTTGAACGTCCTCGAGGTACCCAGAAACGCTGTCGAAGCAATCCAAGGGTCAGTTGCACTCCTCCGTGCAAGGTCCGGCGATGACAAGAATCGATCAGCAGTCGAGTGAGCCATGAAGTCGTTGGAGCAATCATCGGATGTCTCTCGTCCTGTGACAAGAGTGAATTTTTTAGACGTCCTCCTACTCTCAACACGCCATGTGCGTCGATGAATGGAGACAGTTTGGCCAGCGGACTGCGAGTTGCAACAGTGCGGCCTGCAAAGACAGCGGCGACCTCATCTGAGAAGTGAAGTGACTGTACTTCTCGTAGCCAGTGCGATAGCGCCACATCCAATTCGTCCGAGGTCAGTGGCAGTCCAGGTGTGACAGTTGGTTCTGCCGTGCGAAGCCAGCGTCGACACCACGCTGTGACTCGTAACAAGCGGTGCAGCGACGAGAAGCGAAGGAGCTCAGGTTCCATGACGACCAAGCTCTTCGTCAGCAGGCTAGCGGCTCGTCTCTCAGGAAGGTCGTCCTCTCGGGTGTCCACCTCGGTATTCGGCCATGCAGTCTCTTCCTCCAGCAACCAGGTAGGTCCTGTCCACCATAACGTATGATTTATTAGTTCCGTCGGATTAATGCCCCTTGATGCACAATCCGCAGGGTTATCTCGACCAGCTACGTGTCTCCATAGTGCATTTGGCAGCAGCGTCTGGATGTGAGACACCCGGTTGGCAACGAAGGTCTTCCACCGCGAGGCGTGTCCTTGGATCCACTGGAGTGTGACCTTCGAGTCTGACCACAGATGAGTTGTTGCGTCTGTCAAGTCGAGTGTGTGTTGAACGTGCCGTGTCAACGTGGTGAGTAATGTGGCGGCGCAAAGCTCAAGTCTTGGCAAGGTCACTTGTTTGACAGGTGCCACCTTGCTTTTGGCCATTAACAATTGTATTGAAGTTCCGTCTTTTCCAGCGATGCGGAGGTACACGGCTGCGGCATACCCTCGTTCGGATGCGTCGGCGAAACCATGGAGTTGCAGTGATAAGTCTTCAAGTCCAGTGCCGAGCCAGCGAGGTATTCTTAGGCGATCGAGATGATGGAGTTCACCCAGCAATTGCTGCCAACGATGAGCGTCTGCTGGCAGCAGTGGGGCATCCCAGTCTAACCCCTGGAACCATGTAGTCTGGATGAGGATCTTCGCGCGGATGACGACTGGAGCGAGCCAACCCAATGGGTCGAAGAGACGTGCGGTTTCATAGAGAACGCGTCTCTTCGTGTACTCCGTGATAGCAGGTGGATGCAGCACGAAGGAGAATTGATTGCCTTGAGGATGCCACCGTAGTCCCAACGTTGAGTGGCCCTCTCCATCTCACGAGTGCTGTGACTGCTGCAGGCGATGATCGTGTGAAACGCCCGTCAGGATTCTTTCTTCGTTGGCTGCCCACTTTTTTAACGGGAATCCGCCCGCCATGCAGAGGTTGCGTAGCTCCGCTTGGAAGATGATCGCTTCGTTGATGGTGTTTGCTCCGGTGACCACATCGTCGACGTAGCAATCCCGTCGCAACGCTACAGCGCCGCGAGGAAAACGTTCTTCTTCGTCCTTGACCAGTTGTTGAAGTGTCCCGTATGGCGAGAAATGGAGCGCAACCGAGACCATAGGTCACCGTCCTCAGCTGGTACTCCTGCACTTCATCGTCAGGAGAATGCCGCCACAGGATCGTCTGGAATCTGCAGTCATCTGGATGCACGAGAATTTGTCGATACATCTTCTCGATGTCAACGATGAAGGCGTATCGATATTGACGCCATCGGAGCAGCACGTCGGCGAGTGTTGGAAGAAGATTTGCGCCAGTGAGGAGGTGCGTGTTCAGCGATTTCCCTGCTCGTGTGCGCTGCGACCCGTTGAAGACGACCCTCAACTTGGTGATGATGCTGGATTCCTTGAAGACTCCATGATGAGGCAGGTAGCACTTGCTTTGATTGGCAGTTGATGCAGTGCTTGACATCGTCATGTGTTGCAGGTCTTCGTACTCCCGCATGAAGCTTCGGTAGAGGTCACCGAAGCGAGGATCCTGGACGCACCGTCGCTCCATAGCTGTCAGGAGGCGTTCAGTTGGCTTGCGGGTTTCTTGGAGTGTCGTCGGTGGTGAGGAGAAAGGCAACCTCACCACGTATCTCCCAGAGGTAGTGCGGGTGTGACTGCGCACAAAGAGCTCCTCGCATCTTTGTTCCTCGGGAGTGAGTGATGTGACAGCGTTGGGCTCCTGTTCTTGCTCCCAGAATCGCCGAACCAGGGTGGCGAGGTCGTAATCGGCGGTGCACCGGAGCGTGCGCAGTGGCCTTCGATTGATGCTGCATCGGAACCCCCGGATAAGATCCAACCAAGGATGGTCCACTGGGCGATCGGCATCTCTGGTCCGCCCTTGCGTACTCCCTCCTCAATGATGAAGGAGCAAACTTCTGCTTCCAGGAGTAGCTCCGCAGGGTCGTCGTCCTGGAAGCGTGGGTCGACCAGCTGGAGTCCGTGAATGTGGGGCCAGCAGTGGCCGGTCCTTGATGCGGGGCCTTGCTGGATCGAGAGGCGCGGCAGAACGTACGCCACCACGGAGAGCTCGGCGTTGGTCACATCTGAAGTGATATTCAACGTGACTTTGCCGCGGATTGGTCCTGGACGGGCTCCTCCGACGCCAAAGATGGACAACCCCATATATACTCGCGGCAGCCACAACCGTTGAGCCAAGGTCTCGGAGACGATAGACAGCTCGGAACCCTGGTCGATCAAAGCTCGCACTGCGTGAGGAGATCCATGCCGGTCAGCGATGTTGACGCGTGCCGTCGCTAGGAGGATGGCCTTTGTATCCTCGCTCTGACGTGTAGTGGCCAGTGTAGTGGCAAGTGTGGAAGCTGATGAGGCGGCAGACGTGTTGACCTCGGACGTCGAGGATGCGGTGTGTGCAGCATGGTGACGCGCGTTGCAAGTGAGGCAGTTCTTTTTGGATTGACACCGTGAGAGAAAGTGGTTCCCCAGACAGTTGAAGCAGAGCTTGTTCGTCTCAACGAACGTTTTTCGCTCCGTAGCGGTTTTGGCCTTGAATTCACGGCAGGCCATGAGTGTGTGTTTCTCACGGCACAGTGCACATTGTGGAGACGCCGGTCCGTGCTTCGCAACATGTGACTTGGCGGCTCGTGGTGCATCTCCTGAGTTTTTGTTGACCCCTTTCGGCCGTGCGGCGTTGAGGGTCAAACGTCGGCTGATGAAGTCGAAAAGTGTCTCGTGCGAAGGTGGTTCGGCGGATCCCGATGTGGATGACTCCCATTCAAGACGAGTGGTTGCGTCGAATAGTTCAGTGACTAGGTAGTTAAAGAGGTCCATCCCGTGCGTGTCGATTGGGCGACCGATGCTCTCCTGTGAGTTGACGACGTTGTGGATGCGGCATATACTGTACATATATGTACAGTAAAATTAAGTTAAAATATTCAATTACGTTAAAAGTATTTTCGGCCGCACAATTCTCTGAGTATCGACATCATACAAGCTATTACATATCCCTGATAAAAAAAGTCGATAGGAAACAACAGAAAACGAGTACATCGTTTTTAATCGTAGTTATGAATCGAAAGTTAACGAAAGAATATCGTAAAAGAATATCGTAATTGATTCTCTAGCGTTTCCTTTCGTAAGTATCCTATTAATATGTTATCGTTTCTTATCATTTCTTTTCGCTAACCCATACAACATTGAATGATTGTAGAAACATATTGCATAGATCTAGCATTATAATATTGCATGTGAGTTGTGAAATATTCCTGCAATATTACTGCAAGAATGTGGCAACAGTAAAATGTCCGCTTTTAAAAAAATTACAATGTAATGCTATGGTATTATTACGGTGCAATATATTTAAAATAATATTAAATAATACTTTTTATTTCGATATATTGCGTGCTTTCATCATTATGTTTACTTATAGTAATTTAATGTAGTAAAATATATATATTTCTATAATTATTAACTTTAAATTAAGTAAATGCTAGTTTATGCTGATGTTATAAAACATTATTGATGTTATAACATCAAGCGTTAAATCTAGCATTTACTCGACATTTAAAGTTAAGAGATAAGTACTTTTAGTCTTAGGCCGGTATTCATAGTCCGATCTTATATTTAGGCTGGATCTACAATAGGTGATTTAAGCCTTAAGCTTTAATAAATTGACAAATCACGATCAAGTACGATGAGAATACTCGATCGTGATTGGTCAATTTCTTAAAGCTTAAGGTTTAAATCATCTATTGTAGACCCAGCCTTAAGATCGTCTTAAGTCCGAGTTTAAGATGCTACGCAGCCATTTGATTGGTTGAATGGGATCTTAAGTCAACCTCTGACCAGACTTAAGATGATCTTAAATTTAAGATCGGACTATGAATACCGGCCTTAGAGCTAATTTCATCAACTTTATATAATTCTCCTGACTAAGGCCCGTATTCATAGTCGAATCTCAAATTAACACTTAAGACGATCTTGATCAAGTCTATCTTATTCAATCCAGATCATCTTAAGATTAGTAGATTTCATAGTCGTGAAATAAGATGAGCTTCGTGAAGAAGTTAACGCTCAAGTAAATCTTATTTAATTTGAGATTGACTTGATGAAGACGTACTCAAGACTATGCTTATTCTCGAATCGGCTATTTCCGTAATATTACTATTATTCCTCCAATAGGAACACAGCATTTCCTCCAATAGGAACATTGCATTGGAGATACAATTATTTCTGTTATTACAGTAGTCTGTATTCTGTTGCGTATTATCGTGTGCAAGTATCATCGAAAAATAGGCTTATCCTTCATCGAAAATCTCGAGAATTAAACAGGTTTGAAATATTTATGGATAGAGAACAATGATATTTGAATTTTATTGAATAAGTTTTATTATTAATTATTATATTATTTACAGAATGTCATGTAAAGAGAAGCCTACTTCAAGTAAAAATAAACATTATTCATTAATGGAGAGAAAATTATTTTTACAGGTACTTGAAAAATATAAAAATGTAATAGAAATTAAAAAAAGTGACAGTTCAACATTAAAAGATAAAGACATTGCATGGGGTGAAATATGTCAAGAATACAATCAATCAGCGCTAATCTCTCAAGAGGTAAGAACTATAATTTAGAATATAATATACGCTTTAATACATTATCTTACACAATATTTTGATTATAGAGAACTGTGCAACAGTTAAAAAAATTGTGGGCAAATTTAAAGCAGTCTCAGAGAGATGCCTTAACGAAAGAGAAACAGTCGCGTCTAGCAACTGGTGGAGGACCAGAAGAAGCTGAAGCAAATGTTGATCCTGATATTCTTAATATAGCACCACATCTGATGGAAAATGCACCTGTGCTATTTACATCAAATATGTCTGAAACAGAGATTGAAGGTATATCTACAATTAACTATTATTGTAACCTAAACACTTAACCTAACCTAACCTAACCTCTGAATTTTTTGCAATATAAATATATTAAATTTTTTCTGATATTAATGTTTTATTATCTATTTTATCAACTTCTATCTATTTCAGATATGCGCGAGTCTACATTTAACATAATATCTACTAATGAGAATTTAGATACATTAGATCCCACAAACAATAAAGAAGATCTCATAAGTGATGAGAGTGATAAAATTATTGATTCACAAGGTATTTATTATTATTAATATTATTAATTGTTAATAATAATTAATATATTAAACATAAGTAATGTTTAAAAACTGTTATCCGTAATCAAAATTTCAATGTTCATTACATTGACCTTTAAAATGAGCTAAGAAAGAATTTGCTATCTACATTTTTGTAGAAGATATATATATTTTTCATTTTCAATTTTATGATTATTTTTTACTTTTATTTTATTAATTTTTATTTGTGTGCATTTCAGATAAACGCAAGTTTGAATTAAATATATCTACAAATGACATAATAACAATATCAGACAATGAAAACAAAGATAATTTCACAAATAATAAGAGCGATCAAAAAATTATCGATACACATAGTTTAAAAAAATATAAACAGTCAATATATTCTAGTACTACAGATGTACAAAAAAGAAAGAGGAAATATATAAATCAAGATTTATCAGATATAGAAGAAAACTTACGGATATAACGTATAAAACAAATAATGGGGCAAGATCAACAGTTAGCGTTTGTTAAACTAAGGCATGAAGAAAATATTGCCAAGATAAAAGAATGCCATTTTAAACAATTAAACGAAATGGAAACACAACATAAAAATATTGTGAATAATCAAGAAATAGAAATTAATAAAGCTAAACTGAAAATTTTAGAAAATCAATATTCAAACAAAGAAAATATTAATTTTAAATTGTAAGACATGATTCTATTTTTTTTTTTTCATATGTGATATATGAATATTTATGAAACACTGAGAAAAGGCTGTTATATTTATAGATTTAATTTAATATCGTAAGGTATGATTATATTATTTTTTTTTAGTTTTATATGTGATACTTAAATATTTGTTAAACACTAAAAGGCTGTTACAATTATAAAATTAATATTGTAAGGCATTATTCTATTTTTTTGTTTTATATGTGATACATGAATGTGTTAAACATTAAGAAAAGACTTATAATTAGATGTTATTTAATATAGTGAGGCAGGATTCTATTATTTTTTTTTTTTTTAGTTTTATGTGATACTTAAATATTTGTTACACACTAAAAGGCTGTTACAATTATAGAATTAATATTGTAAGGCATTATTCTATTTTTTTGTTTTATATGTGATACATGAATGTGTTAAACATTAAGGAAAGACTTATAATTACAGATTTTATTTAATATAGTGAGGCACTCTATGAGGATTCTATAATTTTTTTATGTGATATATATATGAATATTTAAAAACAATATATATATTTGCATAGATTAGAAAAATTGAGTTTTGTGATTTGTTCGTGCAATTTTTTATTTTATTATAAACAAGTTTATACATAACGAACTGTGAATAAACTATTTTAAATGATGTTTTATGTTCCGAAATAATACATTAATTTTGTTATATCAATTAGTCTGTAACTTATAAATTACTTTATAAAATATTAACAGGTTAAAAAAAATAAATAAAATTTAACACAAATTGTTTTATTTATCTAAATATATATAATATTCCTAAATTACCTTAAGCCTAAATATATCTTATACCTATAAATAAAGAGAAAGTTAACTAGCGTTTTCGATTTTCATAAATAATAGAGAGCGACATAGTAACTTCTGATTCACAAGAAATTAATAAAACTAGTAACTAATAACTTAAAACTAATGTAAGAATGATTTAAAAAGTAATGAGAGAAATGATAAAAGAAGAAACGGGGTAAATAAAAACAATTCTTTTTATGTTTGTCCTATCTAAAAAGCCGTTCAATTAAAAGATTTCGCATAATAAGTCCATCTCCAGGTTGCCAATGAGGCTGAGGCACAGGAACTTCATCGTTTATATTTTCTGCTTCTTCTTCTTCTTCTTCTAAATTATCGTTCAAAATCAATGACAAATTGTGCAAAACAGCACATGCCACAACAATCGTTGTGGATGTTAATAATTTTGTACTCAATCCTTTAGATAAACACGGAAATCTGCGTTTCCAGATGCCGAAAGTTCTCTCAACAATTCTTCTAGTTCTCCCATGGATTATGTTATAACTGTAAAAAAATATATAATATATATCTAATATATAAATATATAATATATAATAAATATTATATAATAAAATTCTTTTATGTATGTGTGTGTGCGTGCGTGGCATTAATGAATCAAATTGTTATATCTTAATTATGTAGAATTATCTATTATCATCTATATTATTCATCTATTAATTATACATAAAAGAAAAAGATACAAAATTACAAATGTTATGTTTATATATTGTAGTTTTATATATTTACATGTATGTGTATATATGTATGTCTTATTTTTTATTACTATTTTTTACTGTTAATTTACTTTGTAATGCTTGATTATTGAACTGTTTAATGCAATAGAATTATTATTTTTATAATTATAGAATTATATATACAAACTTTATTTCTTCATCGGTAAGAGGATTATTAATCGGCGTGAGCAAAAACGGCAATGAAAGATATCCACCATCACCGACAAGTATTCCGTTAAATTGTTGTTGTCTATACCGCATATATATTCGAGAATTCTGAAATATTCGGCTGTCATGTTCACTTCCCGGCCATTCCGGGACAATATCCAATATTTCAGTACGCGGTCCGACAATAATCTGTAAATATAAATAAACAATTATAATGGAAGAAAATAAAATGTTTATGTCTCAAACATAATTGATAATATACTATAGTAAGATTATAATTTGTGCATCTTTTTCGTTCTTGCATACATGTTAGAAATAATTTTAAATCATTATGTTTTCAATATTAATTTGTATTTTGTTTAATATACATATATAATATATACCTGAACATTTAAAGAAAAATATCCTTTTCGATTGCGATATATTTCATCAACATTTTGAAACCTTGTGTGAGTTAATCTTATGTGCGTACAATCTATTGCTCCATCAATGGAAGGGAGTCCAATAGCTCCTGGACCATACCCAAGTTCTTTGAATAAACGTTTAATTTCAGAGCGTGCTTGATCAGACATTGGCATTTTTATATATCTGTTAATGTTACTTGCTATTAAACAAGAAACACGAAAAATGATTCTCGATATAGTAGGTTGTGAAATTTGTATAATATCACCCATAACAAGCTGTAACAATAAAATTTTTTATATTAATTTATACTATACTCTTATATTATTCAAAAATAAATAATTTGAAAAAACATATATATATATGTATCTATATATATAAGTGCCGTCCGTCTGTCTGTCTGTATGTACGCGAACTCCTTCCACATTTGTGGACCGATTTTTGTGAAACAAGTACCAAAATGTTGCAAATTTTTCGGGGGTGGCTGCTGTGGGGTTTATTTTAATTTTTAAAAAAATTTTTTTTTTCTCAAAGAGGAGGGTATGTTTTCCTGAAAATAATTTTTTTACAGATTTTTACGCCATTTACGCCAATGTGTTTAGGGTGTTCCAAAACATTGTATGTGGGTGGTTGCGTGGGTTTTGCCCACCCACGCAACCACCCAAAAAACCAACCAACGCACTTATACATTTGTTCACCGATTTTCAATAAATTCGTAAAAAAATTCAGCAAATTTTTCGGTGATGGCTACTATATGTGATTTTTTTAACCCACCCTCGCAACCACCCACGCACCCACCTACGCACTCATACATTTGTTAACCGATTTTCAATAAATTGGTTCCAAAATTTCGCTAATTATTCGGGGATGGCTATTATATGTGATTTTTTTTGTTTTACACCTTCACCCACGCACCCACCCAAGCAATCACATATTTATTAACCGATGTTTTCGAAATTGGTAGTAAAATTTTCGATATTTTTAAGGGATGACCATTATGGTTATTTTAAAGTTTTGCCCACCCACGCAACCACCCACGCACCCACCTACGCAATCATATATTTTTTCATCTATTTGCATGAAATTGGTAACAAAATTTATCAAATTTTTCGGGGATGGCTATTATATGTGATTTTTTTTAACAAACCCTCGCAACCACCCACGCACCCACCCACGTACTAATACATTTGTTCACTGATTTTCACGAAATTGGTGAACGATTCGAAATTGGTATTAAAATTTTCAAATTTTTAATTTTTAAAGTTTTGCTAACCCACGCAACCACCCACGCACTCATAAATTTGTTAACCGATTTTCACGAAATTGGTACCAAAATTTCGAAAATTATTCGGGGATGACTATTATATGTGATTTTTTTAGTTTTGTCTACTTACGCACCCACCCACGCATCCACACACGCATTCACACATTTATTAAACGATTTTCACTAAATTGGTACTAAAATTTCGCAAATTTTTCAAAGATGGTTACTGTATGTGATTTTTTTTAAGTTTTGTCTACATACGCACCCACCAACGCACCCACTCACGCATTTACAAATTTATTGACCGATTTTCAAGAAATTGGTAGCAAAATTTAGCAAATTTATTAGAGATGGCTACTATGTGGTTTTTTTTAATTTTACACCCCAACTCACCCACCCACGCATCTACTCACGCGCGTGCGCATTTAAAAAATGTTATTTTATGTTAATAAACTTTGTAGTTATAAAAGAGAAACATATAATTTTAATAAAATCATCTTTTGGTAGTGGCGTGATTGTTAAATGGTGTTATTAAGTAAGAGCATTTATTTATTAATGTATTGTTTTTTTTAAATCGTAAAAATTTTTAAATTATTTTGTTCAGTGAGATTTTGCAAAAATCACCCCTTAGAGGTGATGAGTTTTATTTACATGTCATTTCAGAAATGACTATCTATCTATCTATATCTATATATATAAGTAGCTGGTTTCACATATTAAATGTCATCATTGATCAAACGAATACAAATCAATTTGAAAATACAATCATGGAAGAAAATAATATACCGAAAGAAATAGAAAAAGAAATTGAAGAATTTCTAAATGGTAAATATAAATAATAATTAATTTATTTAAATAAAATAATATTTTTTTTTTTAATTTGTTAATTGTTTTATTTAAATTAATATATTATCACATTAACATATAATCTAATATATTTTTTAATTAAAAAATTTCAGTAATTGAAGATGATCAAATTAATACAAATGAATTTGAAAATTCAATTGTGGAAGAAAATAATATACCGAAAGAAATAGAAAATGTTCTGATAAATGAAACAAATGGATTTGAAATTAAAAATATAACGATGAATCAATTAAATATATCAACAGAAATTGAAGAATTTCAAAATGGTAAAAATATAAACAATAATTAATTTATGTAAATAAAATGATATTTTTTTATAAATTTGTCAATCGTTTTATTTAAATTAATATTATTACATATATATAAAGATATAACCTAATCTATATATATAAATAAAAAATTTCAGTACTTGAAGATGGGCTAGATCATGTATTAATAATGGCATTAGAAGAATTTGAAAAACGAGAGGAGCTAAAGAAGGAGGAGTGTATGAAGAATGAATTTAAAGATAAATTTCAGAAAAAAAATAAAAAGCGGAAAGAAGATAATAATGACAATGATGAAAAAAAGGATAAAAAAATTAAAAAAATATAATTTGGTATAAAATAATTATTTAAATTATTAAATATGTGTATTTTTTACATGTTTAGATATTTAATAAAAATTATATATTAAAAATTTTTATTTGTTAATTATTATTTAATAAAATTCGCTGCTTTTTAAATTTCTATACGCTAATTTAATTATTTTTTCAAAATTAATAGAATAAATATTACAACTTTTGTTTGAGATATGCCCAAATATAATATTAATAATTAAATTTTCTACAATTTGCAATATGGGATACGTAACAATAACAGTAATATTATATGCAAAAATTATAGTTTACAAAAATTAATTTAAAAAAATTAATAAACTAACATCATAAATAATAAAAATAACAAACAATAATAAAACTAAAAAACTAATAAATAAATAATTAAAAAAATAATATTTATAATATTAATAACAATAAAATATTTATTTAATAATAAATTAATAATAAAAAAATAATATCAATAATATTAATAATAATTTATTTATATAAATAAATAATATTTATTTATGTAAATAAATTTTTGTTATGTTTTGTGGCGGGAGAGAGAGAGAGGAAGAAGGAGGCTAAAGGGAAAGAAGATATATTTGAAAAAAATTAATTATATAATATATTATTACATGTTAATATAATTAATAATTGTATTTCCGCGTCCGCGGCCACGTTCGCGTCCACGGCCACGGCCACGTCCGCGTCCGCGTAGTCGGCCTCTTCCGGCTCTTGCCCATCGAGCTTTCTGTTTTACTGTAAAAAAATTATATTATTTAATATTTATTTTTATTTATTATTCTTTATTATTATACTTACATTGCAATGAATCCTTTAAAAAATCTTCTGGGGGTATCACTGCAGGCTGTGGATCGTCAGCAGCCACCACCACTGCAGGCTGTGTATTTTCGTCAGTCAACACCACTACGGGCTGTGGTTGTTGTTTGGCCAAAGCAGCGGCCAATTGCCGCTGTAACTCCTGCATTTCCGTCTTTAAAATATTATTTTCAGCGCTAAGTTCGCGACTGATCTGATCCTAAAAAGATATATATATATATATATATATATATATATATATATATATATATATAGAAGATTAATAATCTAAATTTCTCTCTCTCTCTTTCTCTCTCTAGTACTCTGCGTTGATACCACTGCTTTCTCTCTTTCTCTCTCTACCTTAACCATATTATCTCTTTCTCTCTCTCTCTCTCTCTCTCTCTCTCTCTCTCTCTCTCTCTCTCTCTCTCTCTCTCTCTCTCTCTCTCTCTCTCTCTCTCTCTCTCTCTCTCTCTCTCTCTCTCTCTCTCTCTCTAGTACTCTGCGTTGATACCACTGCTT
>NW_028141472.1:0-37797 GCF_030444845.1 Prenolepis imparis | reverse complement strand
AAGCAGTGGTATCAACGCAGAGTACTTCATCATTCCAAGGATATATTTAATTACAAGTGATTTGGAATTGCCATTTAAATTTAAACGAAGACAGTTTCCTATTCGAGTATCATTTGCTATGACAATAAATAAAATGTCACAAGGACAGAGTTTAAAAAAAATTGGGATTTATTTGCCACATCCTGTATTTGCTCATGGTCAACTTTATGTGGCATTTTCTAGAGCAACCAAAAGGGAAAGTGTAAAAATTAAGATTGATGAATTTAGCAATCAAGGACATCTAATTGAAGGAAGTGAAAAATGTTTTACAAAAAATGTAATATACAGAGAAATTTTGTAAATTGAAGAATTATGAAATTGTATGAGAGCTAATAATAGCGGGTTAGAGGTGGGTACATTAGACGTAATCAAAAAATATTTAAGGAAAAAAAATGGGTATAATAATTAAATAATAAAAAAAATTAAAATTTGTATGTATATATATTCACTAAACTAATGTTTCAGATTTAAAACATATTAAATTGTGTGGAAATTAAAATAACTAAAAAAATTAATATAAACAAATAAAATTTTAATTATAAATATTTAAGTTTATGCAAAACAAATTTCAGCCCATACCATCATGTCAATAACTTGTTGAAGTCTGGGCTTATCTTCATCACTCAACATTGCAAGTAAATGCAAATGTGGAAGTCCTCTTTTTTGAAATTCAATCACATCTGCATAAGCAATAATATTTCCAAAATTTTATTATGAATTAGATCATTTAAAATCTCTTTGACATCCAAGTTAAATCTTTTAGCAACCAAATCTGGTCGAAATTCTATTAAACATCCATCAAGATTATCCTTAATTTCTGGGCATTGAGGATTGCAAGTCATTGTAAGAAAAATATCTGGTTTACCAAACTTTCTTACCAAAGACATAGCATCTTGGTACCTTTCTTGCATATTTCTTGACTGCCCATAAATGAAGATGGTAATATCACAGGTATACCAGCTGTAATTCCTTCATTTTGTGCTCGATTATCTAGGTGATCCATTAATCCCGAATAAAGTTCTGCTCTTAATTGAGGTTGATTTCATTTATATAATTAAGCCTATTTGCTTCAGTTTTCATATAAGCATCAAGTATAAATTGACATCTCAATTTGCCTGCCTTTTTAAATTGACTAAATTCTAATCTTGGTGCTAACAGGTGAGCATAATAATCCATTTGAGTTACTTTGAATCCTGGATATTTAGGATTATATGATTTAAGTTCTGAATGCCATCCATCGTTACCATATGGATATAACAAAGGATAACACATTGGGTCACACCTTTTGTCTAGAATTGATATTTGTTGAACATCGTTCGAATTTTTATTATAAATTCGAACGTCTCTTTCAAATGGAGGCTCACCATCTACATTCTTAAAGACCACAGCTATTTCATTTGCTTGTGGAGCATTGTATCTTCTTTGATCTTGTTGAGGATTTTTTCTAAAGGCCAACATTAAATTTATGGTTTTATTTCCTATCGGATTAAGATCTTGTTCAACTTGACGCATCATCTTGAATGTTTTTGCAAATTCATTGCATTGAACCATAAAACTTGACAACTCTTTCATTATTTCTGAATCACACTCCTTATTAGCTTTGTTATTCATTCTATGATTTACAGCTTCTTCTGTATCTAAAAAGTAAAGCTGTGCAAATCGCGGAGCTTGCCCATCCGCTGGGCGCATTGCTGTTGAAGTTAAATGATGATATTGCCCATGAATCTTTAAGCAATAAGGAGCATTGTTCACAACATCCAATGGATTTCTATTTCCCGGCGCACCCATTGAAGCCATAGCTAATGCACTATTATATGAACGAATATTATTTAAGAAATTTTTTGAAGCAAAATCATTTCCAATGTATAATTTTTTTATAAAATCAGGACAATTTATTGGCTTTAATTTAAGCTTGCCTTTTTGACAACAATATGTGAATTTTTCATCTTTAGATTTTTCACATGCAAAGTTTAATGATTTGCAAAATTGGCATTCTACATTCATTTGCCCAAGTGTATGAACTGGCACATTTATTTCATCGTCCTTGGCAATTAACGCAATGTGATAATTTAATTGTCTAGCTTTGTGCCTTCCCTGAGCATGTCTCTGGGCATCACTTTCGAATCGCTTAGTCTTTTTGTCATTATCATTCCTTTGCTGAACATGTCTCTGAGCTTCGAGTCTTTGAAACCTTGTGTCATTATTTTCATCGGCCCTCTGCTGAGCATGTCTCTGAGCATCAGCTTCGAGTCGTTGAAACCTTTCTTCCGAACTCTCAATTTTTCGCCTTTGTCGTGAGCGCCTACCATCGCGACTCACTATATACAAATTTCCGCGTTTTCTCTTTTGAGGCATAATTATCTGCCGTACCGTATATACGTAGATATATTTCATTAAATATTATATAACAATACGTAATTTTAATATATATTTAATAAATAATTTAAATTATCTTATGAAGCTTATAAAGCAATAATATAGTTCAAATTTAATGTAATTTAATATAAATAAATAACTGATTGATTAATCCTAAGTTAAATTTAAATTTTTTTCAAATATTGCATAATTTTACATAAAAAATAATTATATCTATAGATATTATATAGATATTATATAAATAAGTACCGTTTGTCTTTCAGTATGACTGCGAACTATTTATTCATTAATTTATTGATTTCTTGAATTATCTTTTCTTTCTCGTACTTATTCTGCTTTATATTAATTTTTTGTATAGGAGCAAAGCAGCCTTTTTTTATAAGCGCACAGCAGCACTGTATCTGTAGATTACATCCGTTTCTTACAGGCGCACAGCAACCTTTTTTTATAGGCGCACAGCAGCCTTTTTTACAGGCGCACAGCAGCCTTTTTAACAGGCGCACAGCAGCCTTTTTAACAGGCGCACAGCAGCCTTTTTTTATAGGCGCACAGCAGCCTTATTTTATATTCTCACAGCAGCCTTTTTTATAGGCGCACAGCAGCCTTTTTGTATAATTTAATTTAATTTAGAATATCTGATAAAGGCGCACAGCAGCCTTTTTTATAAGCGTACAGCAGCCTTTTTGTATATAATTTAATTTATTTCGAATATCTGATATTTTTTTTAAAGACGTACAGTAGCCTTTTTGTATAATTTAATTTATTTTTGAATATCTGATAATTTTTTTTATATAACAAAAATTTAATAAAAGTGTAATTATTAAAAAATATTAATTACAAATATTTATACACATTTATGCAATACACATTTATACAAAATATCTATATATAACTATATAAATAATGTACCGTCTCTCCTTTCACTCTCCTTCTTCAACATTATAACTTCGTCTATTACTAACTCTTCTTTCTTAAATTTTTACGCCTTTTACTTTTTCTTCTCCTCCTTTATTATACTGATTTCATTTATTATAACGTTTTCTATTTCATTCCATCTATCCATGATGACATTTAACGTGATTTAAAGTGAAACCAGCAACTTACAACCAACAGTTAATTTTTGAAAAATGTGTACGTGTGTTTGTATGTGTGTTTAATTTTGATCCCCAATATTTTTATTATACGCATATATCTTCAACTTTTTCTTTTTGAGCTAATATCCGACATATCGCTTATAACGACATATCGTATATAATAAAATAATAAAAAAAATGTTTAAAGAGACAAAAAGGAGCAGTGAAAATTCTTGCAATTCAAGTCAGCATAATGTAAGTTTAAATTTTCTAGAAATAGAATGAGAGAGAGAGAGGAATTACAGAATGAAATAGAGAGAATGACATAAAATGAAAGAATGAGAGATAAAATTTAGAATTTGATATTCGATTTGCAACGAAGAAAGAATTTTCTTAAAATTTGTGAGCGCCCAAAACGAATGTAGCCTAAGAGAGAGAGAAAGAGAGAGAGAGAGAGAGAGAGAGAGAGAGAGAGAGAGAGAGAGAGAGAGAGAGAGAGAGAGAGAGAGAGAGAGAGAGAGAGAGAGAGAGAGAGAGAGAGAGAGAGAGAGAGAGAGAGAGAGAGTGAGTGAGAGGCAGAAAATTAGGTTAAGAGATAAAGAAAGGTGTGTATGTGTGTGTGTGTGTGTGTGTTTGTGTATGTGTGTGTTTGTTTGAGAGAGAGAGAGAGAGAGAGAGAGAGAGAGGCAGAGAGAGAGAGAGAGAGAGAGAGAGAGAGAGATAGAGAGAGAGAAGTCTGGATTATTAATCTAATATATATCTAATATATATCTTTTTTTTAGGTTGACATCATTAGTGGAGACGCTCTTACTGCCGAAAATAATTTATTAAAAATTAAATAAAATTTTATTAAATACATGAAATATGTATATTTTTTTGAAGATTTATACAACATTGTGTTTAGAATGTTTTAAAACATTGAGATATAAAATATTATTAAATACATGTATGTATTCATCCACATTTATCCATTTTATATCTACACACACACACACAAACATAGATATATAGATATAGATACACATAGCGTTAAAAAATTAAATCTATATATATAAGTGCCGTCCGTCTGTCTGTCTGTCTGTATGTACGCGAACTCCTTCCACATTTGTGGACCGATTTTTGTGAAACTGGTACCAAAATGTTGCAAATTTTTCGGGGGTGGCTGCTGTGGGGTTTATTTTCATTTAAAAAAAAAATTTTTTTTTCTCATAGAGGAGGGTATGTTTTCCTGAAAATAATTTTTTCACAGATTTTTACGCCATTTACGCCAATGTGTTTAGGGTGTTCCAAAACATTGTATGTGGGTGGTTGCGTGGGTTTTGCCCACCCGCGCAACCACCCAAAAAACCAACCAACGCACTTATACATTTGTTCACCGATTTTCAATAAATTCGTAAAAAAATTCAGCAAATTTTTCGGTGATGGCTACTATATGTGATTTTTTTAACCCACCCCCGCAACCACCCACGCACCCACCTATCATACATTTGTTAACCGATTTTCAATAAATTGGTTCCAAAATTTCGCTAATTATTCGGGGATGGCTACTATATGTGATTTTTTTTGTTTTACACCTTCACCCACGTACCCACCCAAGCAATCACATATTTATTAACCGATGTTTTCGAAATTGGTAGTCAAATTTTCGATATTTTTAAGGGATGACCATTATGGTTATTTTAAAGTTTTGCCCGCCCACGCAACCACCCACGCACCCACCTACGCAATCATATATTTTTTCATCTATTTGCATGAAATTGGTAACAAAATTTATCAAATTTTTCGGGGATGGCTATTATATGTGATTTTATTTAACAAACCCTCGCAACCACCCACGCACCCACCCACGTACTAATACATTTGTTCGCTGATTTTCACGAAATTGGTGAACGATTCGAAATTGGTATTAAAATTTTCAAATTTTTAATTTTTTAAGTTTTGCTAACCCACGCAACCACCCACGCACCCACCCACGCATTCATAAATTTGTTAACCGATTTTACGAAATTGGTACCAAAATTTCGAAAATTATTCGGGGATGACTATTATATGTGATTTTTTTAGTTTTGTCTACTTACGCACCCACCCACGCATCCACACACGCATTCATACATTTATTAAACGATTTTCACTAAATTGGTACTAAAATTTCGCAAATTTTTCAAAGATGGTTACTGTATGTGATTTTTTTTTGTCTACATACGCACCCACCAACGCACCCACTCACGCATTTACAAATTTATTGACCGATTTTCAAGAAATTGGTAGCAAAATTTAGCAAATTTATTAGAGATGGCTACTATGTGGTTTTTTTTAATTTTACACCCCAACTCACCCACCCACGCATCTACTCACGCGCGTGCGCATTTAAAAAATGTTATTTTATGTTAAAAAGCTTTGTAGTTATAAAAGAGAAACATATAATTTTAATAAAATCATCTTTTGGTAGTGGCGTGATTGTTAAATGGTGTTATTAAGTAAGAGCATTTATTTATTAATGTATTGTTTTTTTTAAATCGTAAAAATTTTTAAATTATTTTGTTCAGTGAGATTTTGCAAAAATCACCCCTTAGAGGTGATGAGTTTTATTTACATGTCATTTCAGAAATGACTATCTATCTATCTATATCTGTATATATAAGTAGCTGGTTTCACATATTAAATGTCATCATTGATCAAACGAATACAAATCAATTTGAAAATACAATCATGGAAGAAAATAATATACCGAAAGAAATAGAAAAAGAAATTGAAGAATTTCTAAATGGTAAATATAAATAATAATTAATTTATTTAAATAAAATAATATTTTTTTTTAATTTGTTAAATGTTTTATTTAAATTAATATATTATCGCATTAACATATAATCTAATATATTTTTTAATTAAAAAATTTCAGTAATTGAAGATGATCAAATAAATACAAATGAATTTGAAAATTCAATTGTGGAAGAAAATAATATACCGAAAGAAATAGAAAATGTTCTGATAAATAAAACAAATGGATTTGAAATTAAAAATATAACGATGAATCAATTAAATATATCAACAGAAATTGAAGAATTTCAAAATGGTAAAAATATAAACAATAATTAATTTATTTAAATAAAATATTTTTTTATAAATTTGTCAATCGTTTTATTTAAATTAATATTATTACATATATATAAAGATATAACCTAATCTATATATATAAATAAAAAATTTCAGTACTTGAAGATGGGCTAGATCATGTATTAATAATGCCATTAGAAGAATTTGAAAAACGAGAGGAGCTAAAGAAGGAGGAGTGTATGAAGAATGAATTTAAAGATAAATTTCAGAAAAAAAATAAAAAGCGGAAAGAAGATAATAATGACAATGATGAAAAAAAGGATAAACAAATTAAAAAAATATAATTTGGTATAAAATAATTATTTAAATTATTAAATATGTGTATTTTTTACATGTTTAGATATTTAATAAAAATTATATATTAAAAATTTTTATTTGTTAATTATTATTTAATAAAATTCGCTGCTTTTTAAAATTCTATACGCTAATTTAATTATTTTTTCAAAATTAATAGAATAAATATTACAACTTTTGTTTGAGATATGCCCAAATATAATATTAATAATTAAATTTTCTACAATTTGCAATATGGGATACGTAACAATAACAGTAATATTATATGTAAAAATTATAGTTTACAAAACTTAATTTAAAAAAATTAATAAACTAACATCATAAATAATAAAAATAACAAACAATAATAAAACTAAAAAACTAATAAATAAATAATAAAAAAAATAATATTTATAATATTAATAACAATAAAATATTTATTTAATAATAAATTAATAATAAAAAAATAATATTAATAATATTAATAATAATTTATTTATATAATAATATTGAATATGTTTTATATAATAATATTGAAGATAAATGTTACTATAGTCAAGGCATACAAATTAAAGGTTTATTTACACGAATTGCACACATATACAAAAACACATACACAAATTTTTCAAAAATTACTTCTTGATGTAATTTTGTAAAAATCACACCTTAGGGATGAGTTTCGATTTTTTAACGTGAGTCATTTAATAAATTTATCTATAATAAATTGCTGGTTTCAAATTAAATTACGTTAAATGTCATAATGGATAGGTCAAATAAAATAGAAAATGTTATAATAAATAAAATCCGCACAACAAAGAAGGAGTCGAAGGTGTAAAATTTTACGAGAAAGGAAATAGTAATAGACGAAGTTATAACGTTGAAGAGGGAGAGTGAAGGGAGAAACGGTAGATATTTTACATATTTATATATATAGAAATTTGTAATAATTGTGTTTAAATATTTGTAATTAATATTATTTAATAATTACATTTTTATTATATTTTTCTTATATGAAAAAAAGATTTCTAAGATATTAAAAATTCAATTATATAAAAATTATATAAAAAAAATTTATATAAATTATATAAAAATCTATATTATAAAATTATATAAAATAGATATAGATAGATAGAAAAATATATAGAATTATATAAAAAGGCTGCTGTGCGCCTGTAAAAAAAGGCTGTTGTGCCCCTGTAAAAAAAGGCTGCTGTGCGCCTATAAAAAAGGCTGCTGTGCCCCTGTAAAAAAAGGCTGCTGTGCGCCTATAAAAAAGGCTGCTGTGCCCCTGTAATAAAAGGCTGCAGTGCGCTTATAAAAAAGGCTGCTGTGCGCCTATAAAAAAAGGCTGCTGTGCGCCTATAAAAAGAGGCTGCTGTGCGCCTATAAAAAAAGGCTGCTGTGCGCCTATAAAAAGAGGCTGCTGTGCGCCTATAAAAAGAGGCTGATGTGCGTTTATAAAAAAAGGTTGTTGTGCGCATATAAAAAAAGGCTGCGGTGCGCCTATAAAAAAAGCTGCTGTGTGCCTATATAAAGAATTAATATAAAACATAATAAGCACGAAAAAGAAAAGATTCATCAAGAAAATCGATGAACTAATGAATAAATAATTCTTGGTCATACAGAAAGACAAATCTATATATATAAGTGCCGTCCGTCTGTCTGTCTGTCTGTATGTACGCGAACTCCTTCCACATTTGTGGACCGATTTTTGTGAAACTGGTACCAAAATGTTGCAAATTTTTCGGGGGTGGCTGCTGTGGGGTTTATTTTCATTTAAAAAAAAAATTTTTTTTTCTCATAGAGGAGGGTATGTTTTCCTGAAAATAATTTTTTCACAGATTTTTACGCCATTTACGCCAATGTGTTTAGGGTGTTCCAAAACATTGTATGTGGGTGGTTGCGTGGGTTTTGCCCACCCGCGCAACCACCCAAAAAACCAACCAACGCACTTATACATTTGTTCACCGATTTTCAATAAATTCGTAAAAAAATTCAGCAAATTTTTCGGTGATGGCTACTATATGTGATTTTTTTAACCCACCCCCGCAACCACCCACGCACCCACCTACGCACTCATACATTTGTTAACCGATTTTCAATAAATTGGTTCCAAAATTTCGCTAATTATTCGGGGATGGCTACTATATGTGATTTTTTTTGTTTTACACCTTCACCCACGTACCCACCCAAGCAATCACATATTTATTAACTGATGTTTTCGAAATTGGTAGTCAAATTTTCGATATTTTTAAGGGATGACCATTATGGTTATTTTAAAGTTTTGCCCGCCCACGCAACCACCCACGCACCCACCTACGCAATCATATATTTTTTCATCTATTTGCATGAAATTGGTAACAAAATTTATCAAATTTTTCGGGGATGGCTATTATATGTGATTTTTTTTAACAAACCCTCGAAACCACCCACGCACCCACCCACGTACTAATACATTTGTTCGCTGATTTTCACGAAATTGGTGAACGATTCGAAATTGGTATTAAAATTTTCAAATTTTTAATTTTTTAAGTTTTGCTAACCCACGCAACCACCCACGCACCCACCCACGCATTCATAAATTTGTTAACCGATTTTACGAAATTGGTACCAAAATTTCGAAAATTATTCGGGGATGACTATTATATGTGATTTTTTTAGTTTTGTCTACTTACGCACCCACCCACGCATCCACACATTTATTAAACGATTTTCACTAAATTGGTACTAAAATTTCGCAAATTTTTCAAAGATGGTTACTGTATGTGATTTTTTTTTGTCTACATACGCACCCACCAACGCACCCACTCACGCATTTACAAATTTATTGACCGATTTTCAAGAAATTGGTAGCAAAATTTAGCAAATTTATTAGAGATGGCTACTATGTGGTTTTTTTTAATTTTACACCCCAACTCACCCACCCACGCATCTACTCACGCGCGTGCGCATTTAAAAAATGTTATTTTATGTTAAAAAGCTTTGTAGTTATAAAAGAGAAACATATAATTTTAATAAAATCATCTTTTGGTAGTGGCGTGATTGTTAAATGGTGTTATTAAGTAAGAGCATTTATTTATTAATGTATTGTTTTTTTTAAATCGTAAAAATTTTTAAATTATTTTGTTCAGTGAGATTTTGCAAAAATCACCCCTTAGAGGTGATGAGTTTTATTTACATGTCATTTCAGAAATGACTATCTATCTATCTATATCTGTATATATAAGTAGCTGGTTTCACATATTAAATGTCATCATTGATCAAACGAATACAAATCAATTTGAAAATACAATCATGGAAGAAAATAATATACCGAAAGAAATAGAAAAAGAAATTGAAGAATTTCTAAATGGTAAATATAAATAATAATTAATTTATTTAAATAAAATAATATTTTTTTTTTAATTTGTTAAATGTTTTATTTAAATTAATATATTATCGCATTAACATATAATCTAATATATTTTTTAATTAAAAAATTTCAGTAATTGAAGATGATCAAATAAATACAAATGAATTTGAAAATTCAATTGTGGAAGAAAATAATATACCGAAAGAAATAGAAAATGTTCTGATAAATAAAACAAATGGATTTGAAATTAAAAATATAACGATGAATCAATTAAATATATCAACAGAAATTGAAGAATTTCAAAATGGTAAAAATATAAACAATAATTAATTTATTTAAATAAAATATTTTTTTATAAATTTGTCAATCGTTTTATTTAAATTAATATTATTACATATATATAAAGATATAACCTAATCTATATATATAAATAAAAAATTTCAGTACTTGAAGATGGGCTAGATCATGTATTAATAATGCCATTAGAAGAATTTGAAAAACGAGAGGAGCTAAAGAAGGAGGAGTGTATGAAGAATGAATTTAAAGATAAATTTCAGAAAAAAAATAAAAAGCGGAAAGAAGATAATAATGACAATGATGAAAAAAAGGATAAACAAATTAAAAAAATATAATTTGGTATAAAATAATTATTTAAATTATTAAATATGTGTATTTTTTACATGTTTAGATATTTAATAAAAATTATATATTAAAAATTTTTATTTGTTAATTATTATTTAATAAAATTCGCTGCTTTTTAAAATTCTATACGCTAATTTAATTATTTTTTCAAAATTAATAGAATAAATATTACAACTTTTGTTTGAGATATGCCCAAATATAATATTAATAATTAAATTTTCTACAATTTGCAATATGGGATACGTAACAATAACAGTAATATTATATGTAAAAATTATAGTTTACAAAACTTAATTTAAAAAAATTAATAAACTAACATCATAAATAATAAAAATAACAAACAATAATAAAACTAAAAAACTAATAAATAATAAAAAAAATAATATTTATAATATTAATAACAATAAAATATTTATTTAATAATAAATTAATAATAAAAAAATAATATTAATAATATTAATAATAATTTATTTATATAATAATATTGAATATGTTTTATATAATAATATTGAAGATAAATGTTACTATAGTCAAGGCATACAAATTAAAGGTTTATTTACACGAATTGCACACATATACAAAAACACATACACAAATTTTTCAAAAATTACTTCTTGATGTAATTTTGTAAAAATCACACCTTAGGGATGAGTTTCGATTTTTTAACGTGAGTCATTTAATAAATTTATCTATAATAAATTGCTGGTTTCAAATTAAATTACGTTAAATGTCATAATGGATAGGTCAAATAAAATAGAAAATGTTATAATAAATAAAATCCGCACAACAAAGAAGGAGTCGAAGGTGTAAAATTTTACGAGAAAGGAAATAGTAATAGACGAAGTTATAACGTTGAAGAGGGAGAGTGAAGGGAGAAACGGTAGATATTTTACATATTTATATATATAGAAATTTGTAATAATTGTGTTTAAATATTTGTAATTAATATTATTTAATAATTACATTTTTATTATATTTTTCTTATATGAAAAAAAGATTTCTAAGATATTAAAAATTCAATTATATAAAAATTATATAAAAAAAATTTATATAAATTATATAAAAATCTATATTATAAAATTATATAAAATAGATATAGATAGATAGAAAAGTATATAGAATTATATAAAAAGGCTGCTGTGCGCCTGTAAAAAAAGGCTGTTGTGCCCCTGTAAAAAAAGGCTGCTGTGCGCCTATAAAAAAGGCTGCTGTGCCCCTGTAAAAAAAGGCTGCTGTGCGCCTATAAAAAAGGCTGCTGTGTCCCTGTAATAAAAGGCTGCAGTGCGCTTATAAAAAAGGCTGCTGTGCGCCTATAAAAAAAGGCTGCTGTGCGCCTATAAAAAGAGGCTGCTGTGCGCCTATAAAAAAAGGCTGCTGTGCGCCTATAAAAAGAGGCTGCTGTGCGCCTATAAAAAGAGGCTGATGTGCGTTTATAAAAAAAGGTTGTTGTGCGCATATAAAAAAAGCTGCTGTGTGCCTATATAAAGAATTAATATAAAACATAATAAGCACGAAAAAGAAAAGATTCATCAAGAAAATCGATGAACTAATGAATAAATAATTCTTGGTCATACAGAAAGACAAATCTATATATATAAGTGCCGTCCGTCTGTCTGTCTGTCTGTATGTACGCGAACTCCTTCCACATTTGTGGACCGATTTTTGTGAAACAGGTACCAAAATGTTGCAAATTTTTCGGGGGTGGCTGCTGTGGGGTTTATTTTAATTTTAAAAAAAATTTTTTTTTTCTCAAAAAGGAGGGTATGTTTTCCTGAAAATAATTTTTTTACAGATTTTTACGCCATTTACGCCAATGTGTTTAGGGTGTTCCAAAACATTGTATGTGGGTGGTTGCGTGGGTTTTGCCCACCCATGCAACCACCCAAATAACCAACCAACGCACTTATACATTTGTTCACCGATTTTCAATAAATTCGTAAAAAAATTCAGCAAATTTTTCGGTGATGGCTACTATATATGTGATTTTTTTAACCCACCCTCGCAACCACCCACGCACTCACCTACGCACTCATACATTTGTTAACCGATTTTCAATAAATTGGTTCCAAAATTTCGCTAATTATTCGGGGATGGCTACTATATGTGATTTTTTTGGTTTTACACCTTTACCCACGCACCCACCCAAGCAATCACATATTTATTAACCAATGTTTTCGAAATTGGTAGTAAAATTTTCGATATTTTTAAGGGATGACCATTATGGTTATTTTAAAGTTTTGCCCACCAACGCAACCACCCACGCACCAACCTACGCAATCATATATTTTTTTATCTATTTGCATGAAATTGTTAACAAAATTTATCAAATTTTTCGGGGATGGCTATTATATGTGATTTTTTTTAACAAACCCTCGCAACCACCCACGCACCCACCCACGTACTAATACATTTGTTCACTGATTTTCATAAAAATCTCAATATGTGAGTCAAGTTAAACTAGAGATAGGCTTGCTAGGAACAGCAAACGTTTACAATTCAGATTAATCAGGGTTCAATTTGGAAACACATGCTGGTCGTACATTAGCCTCAAAGGGTTCTTTGAAAGTGGAATGTCTTGCTCAATCTTTGAATTCCTTGACTCACAGTTACACAATACAACCTTTAATATCTGCCGATGGTATCTTGAAATCCCCCATGGGCTAGATGATTTATTAATAATGGCATTAGAAGAATTTGAAAAACGAGAGGAACTAAAGAAGGAGGAGTGTATTAAGAATCAATTTAAAGATAAATTTCAGAAAAAAAATAAAAAGCGGAAAGGAGATAATAATGATAATGATGAAAAAAAGGATAAAAAAAATAAAAAAAAATAATTTTGTATAAAATAATTATTTAAATTATTAAATATGTGTATTTTTTACATGTTTAGATATTTAATAAAAATTATATATTAAAAATTTTTATTTGTTAATTATGATTTTATTTGATAATAATGATAATGATGAAAAAAAGGATAAAAAAAATAAAAAAAAATAATTTTGTATAAAATAATTATTTAAATTATTAAATATGTGTATTTTTTACATGTTTAGATATTTAATAAAAATTATATATTAAAAATTTTTATTTGTTAATTATGATTTTATTTGATAATAATGATAATGATGAAAAAAAGGATAAAAAAAATAAAAAAAAATAATTTTGTATAAAATAATTATTTAAATTATTAAATATGTGTATTTTTTACATGTTTAGATATTTAATAAAAATTATATATTAAAAATTTTTATTTGTTAATTATTATTTAATAAAATTCGCTGCTTTTTAAATTTCTATAAGCTAAATTAATTATTTATTCAAAATTAATAGAATAAATATTACAACTTTTGTTTGAGATATGCCCAAATATAATATTAATAATTAAATTTTCAACAATTTGCAATATGGGATACGTAACAATAACAGTAATATTATATGTAAAAATTATAGTTTACAAAAATTAATTTAAAAAAATTAATAAACTAACATCATAAATAGTAAAAATAACAAACAATAATAAAACTAAAAAAGTAATAAATAAATAATAAAAAAATAATATTTATAATATTAATAACAATAAAATATTTATTTAATAATAAATTAATAATAAAAAAATAATATTAATAATATTAATAATAATTTATTTATATAGTAACTAATTTGAAAAATAATCTAATTTATGCGGAGGTTCTAACTGGTCCTGTTCGAGGACAGATTGTCATCATTCCAAGGATAGATTTAATTACAAGTGATTTGGAATTGCCATTTAAATTTAAACGAAGACAGTTTCCTATTCGAGTATCATTTGCTATGACAATAAATAAATCACAAGGACAGAGTTTAGAAAAAATTGGGATTTATTTGCCACATCCTGTATTTGCTCATGGTCAACTTTATGTGGCATTTTCTAGAGCAACCAAAAGGGAAAGTGTAAAAATTAAGATAGATGAATTTAGCAATCAAGGACATCTAATTGAAGGAAGTGAAAAATGTTTTATAAAAAATGTAATATACAGAGAAATTTTGTAAATTGAAGAATTATGAAATTGTATGAGAGCTAATAATAGCGGGTTAGCGGTGGGTACATTAGACGTAATCAAAAAATATTTGAGTAAGGAAAAAAAATTGGTATAATTAAATAATAAAAAAAAAAAATTTGTATGTATATATATTTACTAAACTAATGTTTCAGATTTAAAACATATTAAATTGTGTGGAAATTAAAATAACAAAAAAAATTAATATAAGCAAACAAAATTTTAATTATAAATATTTAAGTTTATGCAAAACAAGACGCAAAATACAATATCAGGGAGTGAAAAAAAAATAATAGTAGTCATCTTCTAAAAATTTGCAACATCAATATATAAATTTCGTGAAAATCGGTCCAAAAATATGCAAGTAGTTCGAGTTAATACAGACAGAACAATTAATCTTTTGTGTTAAATCAGGTTTTATAAAGGCTTTATGAGAACCGCGCGAAGTGCGGTCCGAATTATAAAAGCTTTGAGGACCGCGCGAAGCGCGGTCCGAAACGCTAGTCTATATATATAAGTGCCGTCCGTCTGTCTGTCTGTCTGTATGTACGCGAACTCCTTCCACATTTGTGGACCGATTTTTGTGAAACAGATACCAAAATGTTGCAAATTTTTCGGGGGTGGCTGCTGTGGGGCTTATTTTAATTTTTAAAAAAATTTTTTTTTTCTCATAGAGGAGGGTATGTTTTCCTGAAAATAATTTTTTCACAGATTTTTACGCCAATGTGTTTAGGGTGTTCCAAAACATTGTATGTGGGTGGTTGCGTGGGTTTTGCCCACCCGCGCAACCACCCAAAAAACCAACCAACGCACTTATACATTTGTTCACCGATTTTCAATAAATTCGTAAAAAAATTCAGCAAATTTTTCGGTGATGGCTACGATATATGTGATTTTTTTAACCCACCCTCGCAACCACCCACGCACCCACCTACGCACTCATACATTTGTTAACCGATTTTCAATAAATTGGTTCCAAAATTTCGCTAATTATTCGGGGATGGCTACTATATGTGATTTTTTTGGTTTTACACCTTCACCCACGCACCCACCCAAGCAATCACATATTTGTTAATCGATGTTTTCGAAATTGGTAGTCAAATTTTCGATATTTTTAAGGGATGACCATTATGGTTATTTTAAAGTTTTGCCCACCCACGCACCCACCCACGCACCCACCTACGCAATCATATATTTTTTCATCTATTTGCATGAAATTGGTAACAAAATTTCGAAAATTATTCGGGGATGACTATTATATGTGATTTTTTTTAACAAACCCACGCACTCACCCACGTACTAATACATTTGTTCGCTGATTTTCACGAAATTGGTACCAAAATTTCGAAAATTATTCGGGGATGAATATTATATGTGATTTTTTTAGTTTTGTCTACTTACGCACCCACCCACGCATCCACACACGCATTCACACATTTATTAAACGATTTTCACTAAATTGGTACTAAAATTTCGCAAATTTTTCAAAGATGGTTACTGTATGTGATTTATTTTAATTTTATCTACATACGCACCCACCAACGCACCCACTCACGCATTTACAAATTTATTGACCGATTTTCAAGAAATTGGTAGCAAAATTTAGCAAATTTATTAGAGATGGCTACTATGTGGTTTTTTTTAATTTTACACCCCAACTCACCCACCCACGCATCTACTCACGCGCGTGCGCATTTAAAAAATGTTATTTTATGTTAAAAAACTTTGTAGTTATAAAAGAGAAACATATAATTTTAATAAAATCATCTTTTGGTAGTGGCGTGATTGTTAAATGGTGTTATTAAGTAAGAGCATTTATTTATTAATGTATTGTTTTTTTTAAATCGTAAAAATTTTTAAATTATTTTGTTCAGTGAGATTTTGCAAAAATCACCCCTTAGAGGTGATGAGTTTTATTTACATGTCATTTCAGAAATGACTATCTATCTATCTATATCTATATATATAAGTAGCTGGTTTCACATATTAAATGTCATCATTGATCAAACGAATACAAATCAATTTGAAAATACAATCATGGAAGAAAATAATATACCGAAAGAAATAGAAAAAGAAATTGAAGAATTTCTAAATGGTAAATATAAATAATAATTAATTTATTTAAATAAAATAATATTTTTTTTTTAATTTGTTAATTGTTTTATTTAAATTAATATATTATCAAATTAACATATAATCTAATATATTTTTTAATTAAAAAATTTCAGTAATTGAAGATGATCAAATAAATACAAATGAATTTGAAAATTCAATTGTGGAAGAAAATAATATACCGAAAGAAATAGAAAATGTTCTGATAAATAAAACAAATGGATTTGAAATTAAAAATATAACGATGAATCAATTAAATATATCAACAGAAATTGAAGAATTTCAAAATGGTAAAAATATAAACAATAATTAATTTATTTAAATAAAATATTATTTTATAAATTTGTCAATCGTTTTATTTAAATTAATATTATTACATATATATAAAGATATAACCTAATCTATATATATAAATAAAAAATTTCAGTACTTGAAGATGGGCTAGATCATGTATTAATAATGCCATTAGAAGAATTTGAAAAACGAGAGGAGCTAAAGAAGGAGGAGTGTATGAAGAATGAATTTAAAGATAAATTTCAGAAAAAAAATAAAAAGCGGAAAGAAGATAATAATGACAATGATGAAAAAAAGGATAAACAAATTAAAAAAATATAATTTGGTATAAAATAATTATTTAAATTATTAAATATGTGTATTTTTTACATGTTTAGATATTTAATAAAAATTATATATTAAAAATTTTTATTTGTTAATTATTATTTAATAAAATTCGCTGCTTTTTAAATTTCTATACGCTAATTTAATTATTTTTTCAAAATTAATAGAATAAATATTACAACTTTTGTTTGAGATATGCCCAAATATAATATTAATAATTAAATTTTCTACAATTTGCAATATGGGATACGTAACAATAACAGTAATATTATATGTAAAAATTATAGTTTACAAAACTTAATTTAAAAAAATTAATAAACTAACATCATAAATAATAAAAATAACAAACAATAATAAAACTAAAAAACTAATAAATAAATAATAAAAAAAATAATATTTATAATATTAATAACAATAAAATATTTATTTAATAATAAATTAATAATAAAAAAATAATATTAATAATATTAATAATAATTTATTTATATAAATAAAGATTGTGACGTCAGAGGCGAGAAAATACACACTGAGATTTCTTAGATGCCATCTCAAAATAAAAAAATATTTCGGTGAAATAGCATTTTAGATGGCTTTGGCACACTTTTAAAAAACTTCGAAAATTATTCTTTTCCCTTGACAGTCAATCAACAATCGTTAAATGATCGTGATCAGACTTTGACATGCGGAATGACTGCGCATGTGCAAAAATCAGACGAACTTGGCCTTGCAGATCATTACAGAAAGTGGCTTAAAAATTTTTCGATTGGGAATACTGAAGACCGCAAATACAGTTCTGCCCAAATAGAAGATTTGATCAATAGCCTCTTAACATATCTTTCGAAAAGGTGTATTGATATGAATGATGGATCACGTGTAAAAAAAGCGATACCTGGAGTAAACGATTGCAACTAAGACAACCCAGACTGGGCCTTGTATTACGATCATTTTACAGCTGTTGATTGATTATAAAGGGAAAAAGATAGTTTTCGGAGTTTAGAGTGTGCCAAAGCTATCTGAAGTGGTTTCATCGAAATATTTTTTATTTTGAAATGGCATCTAAGAAATCTTAGCGTGTGTTTTCTCGCCTCTGACGTCACGATTCTGATATGGTCGGCGAGGTACCAGGAGCCTTTACAACCTCAAAGTGTTATGCCCGATTTCTGGAAGATAAATAACTGTGATTAGAATTAATTTAGACTATTTTTGCAAGCAAAAAACTAAATAAATTTACCAAAATTATTTGACATAAAAGTAGGAATAACTGGGACTGCTACTGGGCCCTGCGGCTCATTCCCGTACATGTCATAGGGAGTCTGCCAGCTCGAACAGCCAATTTCCGGTAACGGTGTGTTTAGCTGCTGTTGGTTTTCTAACTGCTGTTGGTTTTGTAACTGCTGTTGATTTTGTATCTGCTCTTGTAGTGGCTCTTGGTCAGGTTGCAATTGCTGGGTTGTTATTGATGGCTGAAGTTGTTGCAAAGAGCAGATAGCAGAGCCCTTCTTTTATAATGTCTTTTCGAATCAGGTCTTTGTTGCAATTGTTTACTAGAGGTATCGCTCTTTTTTATACGTGATCCGTTCATGTCAATACACCTTTTCGAAAGATATGCTGGGAGGCTATTGACCAAATCTTCGATTTGGGCAGAACTGTATTTACGATCTTCAGTACTCCCAATCGAAAAATTTTCAAGCCATTTTCTGTAATAATCTGCAAATTATTAACTTTAGATATTAAAACAATTGTCCAGAATATGCATAACATCATTCAACAAATTATACATCTTACATTTGGCAACATTTACAAACGAATGTGAAAAGGATTCCAAGTCTGAGCTCCTGGGCTTCCCATATCTCATATTCCGGGCCTTATCACCGTAGATTCCGGTAAAGAATGCTACAGCCCAATCAGAATGTTCCTTGACCGTACTCAGAACTTGATGAGCATATTTGGAACACATAATTCCCTCACCAAGATGTACCTGAGGAAGTAGCAATGTGTATAGGAAAGTCTATTCGAATCTTTCAAAGAGTGCCGTGAAAAAAGAAAAAGATCTGGTTGCTATGCAGCTGTTTATCGTAGTTCGTTTTATGAAGGTTTTTTTTAATGTTTGAATCGACACGGTGCGCATCGTACGGAAATAACAAGATCATCTGAGATACATCGATACATATTTGGTTTATTACATATATCTGGTTAGGAAGGTCGACTTTGTCCAATTGGGGACATCATGTAAGTTCATATCATGATAGTCGATACCTTCCATCAAGCCAATTATTTGAGGCTAGCCGCAAGGCGATCATCCAAATTCTATCTTTGCCTTAAGGTGATTTATCCGCAAGGCGATCATCCAAATTCTATCTTTGCCTTATGGTGATTTATATCTTTATCAATCTAATCTTATCTAAGCTGATTAATATTTTCTCTGCCTTAAAAGGTGATATCTGAAAACTATAAAACTTTTATTCATATTTTGCCTTACGGTGATATTATCCATAATCATTTTTATCTTGCCTTACGGTGATATCATTTAATTCATATTTTTATATATCTAATGCCGTATAGTGATACTATCTCAATTTTCATATTTTCTTTGTCACATTGAGCGCGTCAAGCGTGAGTCGGAAAATATCTTATGACTATATAATTATATTTCCTAATTTCTTTATAGACGCAGGAATTCTTTACTGATATATATATATTTCCTGGTTCCTGTTTTGAATCCTATAAATATCCTGGTTCCTGTTTCTAAGATGAAGACAACTCCTATATAACCTATACTACATTCAGTCCTGTACATTATATGAAATAACGTCGTAAAACAAGGAAGGATTATTCATAGCAAGAATATTGTATGAATTGATATTAATCTTGGAATAAGAGTTAAGAAGTTACGTTCGGTACGTACAAAATTACATTTTATTGTTACCGAACACAATGACTTAGTAAAAATCGACAGCACGACAATTCACAAAAAAGTATTAGCCTGTATTCCATTTTGATCCGAGAAAAAATGAAAAGAAAGAATACCTTTTCCTCCGATTCAGCGGCCACACTGCTTGCAGTGAGAAGGTAAATGCATTTCTGAAAAAAAAATTAATTATACATAGATAAATATTATAGGTAAATATTAATATAGGTAAATTATAAAATATTAATTATAGATGACGTACTCATTATATTCTCGATATTTGATATTTTTTGGTCAAGTTGATCAACGCTTTCTCCAGTCATATTTTTAATTATTTTAATTTTCTTCTCTAAAGTTTTTTCCAATCTTTCTTCTAATTCCATCATTTTTTTATTAAAAATCCTCTCTATATGCTCAACTTGCTGATTGTTAGCAAAAGAAATTTCATCTTTTTTTTTCAACTCAGCCTTTAATTGCTGAATTTGTTCTAAAAGAGATTTCGTCTCAATCGAATCTCTGTTAACAAATTCATAGTTTTCACTCTCTGCTTGAGTATTATCTCCATCATATCTTTTCCTTTTTTTCTTTTTTTTCTACAATAAACAAAAAATTAATAACAAATGTTTTATTCACATTTAACATTATATTTTCCTGTGAGACTTACTTTCGCTGGTTCAATTGAAACATCTGTTTCGGGAATTTTTTCTTTCAATAAATTATTCTCAATAAATAATTCGAATTCCTTATTTGAGGCACGTTGTTTTCTATTTTTGATGATTTTCTGTACAACGAAATAAAAATATTACTTAATGAAGGTAAAACGTTTTTTAAATAATAAATAAAAAAGATTTATACTGACCTCTTGATCTTTATTTTTTTTGACAAAATAATTTACTTGCTCGTTCTTTTCCTGATCTTCTACTCCTGTGGATTCAGGTTCTTCATCGTCAATTTGTAGATCTGACCATCTGGGTCTCACATTATTCAGGGCTTCTAAAGACTCTGAATTAAACACAATAAAACATAATAAAGTGTGTGAAGCGTTTTCCATTCTTGTTAGCATCTTATACATTAAGTTTTGATAATAGAGAAAAGCTGCCGATACTGTTATTGTCACAAAATTCAAGACTTGAGATTAAATTAAAGTTATATTTGTCATAGAATGTTGCAAATCGTAACGTGTGCGCAGTGTCGTAATGTTCTAACTAAATAATGTTCTAAATCGTACAAAACCAACAATATAAGAAAAAGCAAGAAAAACAAAATATGAAAATAAATATTATTAGAAAGCAATAAATTATGTAGTATCATCAAAAAATATTTATTATTATTTAAATTATATAATTCGCCAAAAAAAATCATAAAAGTAATATAAAATTCTCCAATTCTCGAATTTTAAGAATTTGAAATAAGCACATTTAGCATACAAATAAACAAGAAATATACAAACTACGGATTTTTAATAAATTAAAATAGACTCGATCAAATTTATATTAAGATAATTTCAACGATTTGTCAATTAATCGAGATTTATTTGAAACTTTAAAAGAGAAATACTTTAAAAATAGGACTTACTCTATTTAAAATTTTTAGAAATTAATGTATGCAATGTGAAGCGTCATTTAAAATTTTTGTAGAATTTTTTACTACATAGTAATTAGAACCTTTATTTAATATATCATTTACTCAATGATTTTTATAGACTAATTAGACAAAAATCAGATAATTTTATTTAATTATAAAAACCTTTTTGAAATATTGACAAAAAATTGAATATATAATTATTTAAATATGTTAATAAGAACTATTTTGAATTTCATAAAGCTTTACCGTGTTATTTATTACTCAATAATTTTTATAATAAAAATGACATAATTAATATCATACATGGGATATAAAAAATCATGATTTTAAAAGACCTATATCAGTATCAGACTTTTCTCTATTAGTAGTTGTAATTTTATGTCAAACTTGAGAACACTTTATAACATAATTAAGAAAAAAATTATTTATTTTTATGCGCTTAAAAAATTTCTTACCTGCCAGTTTGCCAATAACGGCATAATATTTTGATTCTTTGCCATCTTTGCTGCGTAGACTTGTTCGAACCGAATACAATTTGCCATACACATAATCATTTAGATCCTTAGGCTGAAATTGAATCTTCTGTCCTTTGTCATTAATATCACTTGTAGCTGCATTTGCCATTAGACAAACCAGACAATTATCAATATAATTTTGGATCCTTTTCCTCATCGACGGGAACCAATAATTATTATCTATGCCTTGAACGGTTTTTTCGACCCCGCAATGGGCCATCTCATCATGGTATACACGTATGATGTTCATGATCATAGACTCAGGAATCACGAAACGGGATTTATCAATGCCCTTTCTAAAAACGAGGCCTTCGATCAAATCAAACTTTTCGTGATCTTCATATTCTAAATCTCTAGCCAAGAACTTCAATCGGGGATCCTGCAACTGCCTGTGCTCTAATTCTTTTTCGAGTGGTAAAGCTTCAACCAAATTGACGATGCGACTAAGTGCATCCACATGAGCCATTTTTTTGCCATCTCTATGAATGATGTTGAATCTGTAATTCTGAAGCTTGAGAATCCAGCGAGCTATTCGCGGATTAATATTTGCTTTATTGACTGCATGTTATAACGCATGACAGTCCGTAATTACGATAAATTGTAATCCATACAAATAAATGTGAAACCTTTCAATGGTCTTCACGATAGCCAGCATCTCTAGCTCGAAGCTATGAAATTTGCTTTCAGCCTGATTGGTAGCTTGGCTAAAATAGGCAGTTGGTGACCATGAACCCGATTTCTGTTTTTGGAGCAGAATGCCTGCGACTGCAACCGCACTTGCATCAGTATGAATTTCTGTATCTAAGAACGGATTATAAATACTAAGAACAGGAAAAGAAATTAACTCATTTTTCAACATATTAAAAGCTTCTAAACACTTATTGTCAAAATAAAAATTCATAGATTTTCTAAGGAGGTTATGAAGTGGTCTGGCCTTAGAGGCGTAATCCTTGATAAACTTTCTAAAATAATTCGTGAGTCCAAGAAATCTCTGAACTTGAACGACTTTCTTAGGTATCGGAAAACTTTTGACCGCTTCTACGTGTCGCGAGCTTAAAGTAATGCCATCCGGCGATATAATGTATCCTAAATACTCAATCTTTGACTTTAAAAACAGGCATTTATTATAATTTACTTGAAAATTATGCCTTTTTAGTTCAATAAGAACTAGTTTGAGAGTGGCTAGGTTTTCTGCAACGGATGAAGATGGTATTAGAATATCATCAATGTATATGATGACTTTATCATTTCTAATTAACGGATGTAAAATTTGAATTAAGCGCTTTTGGAATTCTGCTGGCGCTTCACAATATCCAAAAGGTAATCTCGTAAACTCAAATTGCCCATCCGGAGTGGCAAACGCAAAGTACTTTGTGGCTTCCGGATGAAACTTAATATTATCTTTCAAATCCAGTAGGGTGAAAACCGGCCTATCACTCAAACGCGACAAACAGTCTTAGATCACTGGAAACGGATATTTTTGTTTGGCCTCTCTAATTGAGTGGACGTAAGTCTACGCATAACCGAATGTTTCCGTTTTTTTTTCTTACGGGCACCACCCTGGCACAATACGGTGACGTGCTAAGTCTAATAATATCACGCTCGAGCAGGTCGTCCGTAATCTCTCTTATCTTAATGCGTTCCGCCCAAGCAAACCGTCTTGGAGCGTATGCAAAAACAGAGTTATCTTTTAAAGAAATATTAACTAAATAATCCTGCTGCGGAGGCTGCACTTCCGTGTCCTCAACTTCTTGAAGCACAGTTTAGACTCATTAAACTTTTATGGGTGACCTGGTCCAAATCGGCCTGCACTTTTGAAAAAATGTCGTTACTAGGAGCTTCCTCCGCGTCAATAATAAAAACCATTTCTGAAAACAGCTTGATTTTAATTTTTTCCTCCTTTGATCTTACTGAGACATCGATCTCATATTTAGAGAGGAAATCTCGACCGATAATAATATCCGCGGAGACGGAATTATATTTAAAGGCGTGCAAATCGATACAAGCTGAAAGACTAGGCAAGTCATCAAAAACGATACTAGTAGACCAGATACCCAGAATATTTACGACCTGACCATTAAGCAGTTTATAACATTTGTCCGACGTTTTCAAAGAAACGTTACTAAATTTATAAAACTCATTGTATACAGAAGCAATGATAAAGGAGATTGGACTTCCAGTGTCCAGTAACGCAGATTTATGGCAAACGGTTGAATTTAATTTAACAACTTTGACCACGTGGTCCGCGAAAAACTTTTTTTGAATAGTATTACCCTGAACGCAATCGTCGATGCCAAATCCTCAGCCGCAGTCTCGACAACCGCGACGGCAGCGGGTTGACCCTTGAGAAGAGACGCCTTGCCTCCCGACTCCTTCTTCTTGAGCTTAGGGCAGTCGATCCGTACGTGGTCGCTACCACGGCAGTAGACAATGGAGAGCAGCATTCCCGAGCTTCTGCTGGTGAGCACCTTTTGCAGGAGCGCCGCTAGTTTCGCCTTGGCAAACTTGGAACCGCTGTGCTTGAACTTGTCAAACTTGGTATTCGCTGGACCAAACTTCTTAAAAGCATCACCACAATTTGAGGTAATATGTTGCATCTCTCTAAGGAACTGATTTAGCGAGTCCGCCCGTAGTGAGGATGCAATACACTTGACGTAGACATCGTTGATACCACCGATCAATAACTGGATGGCATCGACATCTTCTAATTTCAAATTTCTCATGAGAGCCAGCTTATCCATAGAATAATCTTGGAATGATTCGGTGGAGGAGCTCCATTTTCGTGCTTCTGCTCTCCTCCTGACAACATCGTACAAGACTTTTTTCTTAAAACGGTCTACGATGGCAGCCCTGAAGCACGACCGGTTTACTTCACCTGAGCTCAGGTCAAACCAACGACGTGCTGACTTTGATAATTTGGTAGCTGCAGCGGCCAGCATCACCACCGATGAAAGATTGAATAACTCAGCAACGCTTTCGATCTTCTCGATCCATAATTCTATATCCTCCTCTTCTGTAGCACCGAAGGTGGGGATCTGCGATGAGAGAAATTTTACTGCGTTGCCTGCTGGAGCAACGGAACTCTCAGCTCCTGTGAAATCTCTTGCGTGAGAGAATTTTTTTTTTTAAATAATTTTTTTTTTCCAATATTAATAATAATAATTCTTTTATAATATTCTTAATATAAATGGAAGGAAAGAGAGGAATTATTCTAAAGTAAAATATGTGTTTTTATATTTAAAATAATTTTTTTTTTATTCATAAAATAGGTATGTGTAATATTTATAATTTTGTGTGTGTGTGAATTTAAAATTTAAAATATAAGAATATATAAGAATATAATAATATAATATGAATATATAAGAAAAAATACAAATAATAAGATAAATAGATAAACAATATAAATTTAAAATACAAAATATAAAAATTTTAAATGCGTCGGCGGCAAGCGGAGGAGCAGTGGCTGTGCAGTTGGGGCGGCAACGGTGGTGGGGCGGTCAAGCGGCAAGCGGTGGTGCGACCGGGTGGCAGTAGGGTGGCCAAGTGGATGCGAGGGGTCCCTTCTGCATAACAGAAAATTTTTTTTTTATTAATTTATATTTTTAATTTATTTTAGAATATATTTTAAAAAATAAGAAACTGATACTTACAATGCGTACACACCGGGCACATGTTCCGGCTAAATATCATACATAGCGGGGCACGGCAATCGCTGCACGAGTCTTGTTCTATTATGTTAAACATTCTCGTATGTTGTCGTACAATACAAATGTTTGGAAATAGTTCCACATTTCTTATAAAGCAGCTAGTGCACAGTTTAATATTATCCCAAGGTACATAAAACAAATTTAAAACGCACATTTTCAACGATGCATTTATAGTAAGCATCTCAACCGGTGCCACAAATTGTATAGTTGTTTCGGCAAAGTCTTCACAATCATCACTATTATAATCAGAGTCTTCAAGAGGCTCTATCACTTCTTCATCGTCAGATTCATTTATCACATTTACAATTCTATTATTAATTTCTTCGACTATCATTACTTCCTCGTCACTATCACTATCGATAATAATGTCTCTATCCATGTCTTATACACACTTTAACTTTCTTCTGTACTATACGAATGCTGAAGACTTTTTGACGCGGAGACAGACTCTCTCCATAAGTTTCAACCCCCATTCCTCTCAAAATTATCGCAATTCTTCCTTAAAAAAAAAAAATATTAAGAAAAAATGTTTCGCTCTCGTTTACGACCGATTTTCTGCGAGGGTACAAAGCTGCCGAACGTCAACTTTTACATTTGCACTTATATAAATATTAAGAAAAAATGTTTTGCTCTCGTTTTTATGGGAGATTTTCCGCGAGGGTACAAAGCTGCCGAACGTCAACGCTTTTGCACCTAATCACGTTTCAACATGTTCTTTTGTTTGAAAGATTTTTTCTAAAATGCCTAGCTTATGAAGTATTCAACCATTTTCAAACTTTTAGCACACACTGTATATGTGTAATGTAAATTATGTATATAAATACATTAAATTCTCTACATCTACTACTTATTTTTCAATAAATAAATATACAATTGATTTTATTTTGAAGACACATCAAGGGTTGAACTTTAAATACACTTCATATATGACTATTCCAATAATATAATCGATAATAAATCTTGATTTTAATAACTTTTCCCGGACTTGGTAAACAAATAATTGTTAGTTTCTGCTTCTAAAAAATTCTAGAAACAGTTTCCAATAAAAGTAGGGATACTATGAGAGTTCTAACTCAGGTCCTCTGAGGGGGGTGCGGGGCGCGGGGGGTTCTCCGTGGCGAGGGGTATAACGTCACGCGGGGCGGGGGTATCTCGTAGGCGCGGGGGCTGACGTCACGCGGGTGGAGGGGGATGTTTCGACAAAAGGGGGGGAGTTTTCTGAGTGCAATATTTGTAGATGGTATCTTTACGACTTTTTTATGAGGGTTCTTAGACATTTTCCCCAAAAAGGTATAGAACAAGCGCCGATGATTAACAATTTTGTACCCTCGTTAATATAATTTTATTACGGAAGCGCCGATGTCCGGCTGCTCGAACTTGTCAACGGAGTGTTCTAGAGTTCATTAAAACTATGTTTTTCATTTTATGGACATTTTATCATTAGGAAAGGAATGAAGATTTTAGGGCCGACGCTGCGACGAACATGTCAAACGTGATTTAATAGGCCTCTACCTATTTGCGTTGACGTTCGGCAGCTTTGTACCCTCGCGGAAAATCCTCCATAAACGAGAGCGAAACATTTTTTCTTAATATTTTTAAGGAAGAATGCAACGTATCGGCGCCAACGTTCGGCTGCTTTGTACCCTCGCAGAAAATCGGTCGTAAACAGATAGCGCTTGATTTTATTACTATGATATTCCTTTGCGATAATTTTGAGAGGGATGGGGGTTGAAACTTATGGAGAGCGGGTCTGTATCCACGATGTTCATCACAAAGTATTCAGTATTCATATAGTAAAGAGCTAAGTGTCCTGTGCGAAGTGTCAGTGGCACAGTGTAGTGAGTTAAAAAGAAATGGAAAATAATAATTTCGAGAGAATATTAGACGAGTCATCTGATGAAGATCACGAGTTGTCGGATAACAATGTAGACGAATCTGACGAAGATCATTATTGTTGTTGAGTGACAGTAATTATATTAGTGATCGCAGTGAGGACCTTACGGATATTCACGACAAGGTAGTGTCTAATTCACAAATCCTTGCGCTAAACGGACGTACAAAAGTTTGCGCCATATACTTTTATTATTCTATGGGTGATGCTCTGGCTTTATGTACTTCATGTATGATCTCTATTCAAGATTTCGGACACATGTATGCTGTACGAAAGCATGTGATTAAATTACACAATGCAGTGGATTGTCGATGGTGTTGCTATTGTAGAAAATCATTGTGTCAGATATTTCCATGTGATATGTGTCCTATTTGCACAAAATAAACTTTTGGAGATTGTGCTGGGACACTTAAAGTGAGAATTCTACAAGTGTTGTGAAAATGGCGAGTCAGAAAAAATCGAAGGTGTCTTCGGTGGTACAGTTTCTACGAAATCGTGAACTCGGTGTACAGTAACCCCAAACAAAAGATTTGGCCCATTTTATAGAAATTCATGAAGATATTTTAAGAACAACTGGCGGTTTATCTAAATGCTTCAGAGCACACAACAATATCAAATGCTTTCGACGTCGCTATAAAAGCTGTGTGGTTTACTTTAAAGGATCTGAGGACCCATATATTGGTCGAATGGATATGCCATCACCATCGGCATCATGCGAATCATCGGATTATGATTTTTCGGACCAAGATATTGAGGAACCATTATAATTTTTCAGACCGAGATATTGAGGAACCATATTCTCCCTAACCTGTCATGGAGGCAGTATGTAATACTTGTAAGTATTTATTTAAATAAATTAAAATATTTATAAATTAATAAAAAAAAATTTTCTGTTATGCAGAAGGGACCCCTTGCTGTCCCATAATGGTCCTCTACCGCCTCGCTGCCACCGCCCCACCACCTCGCAGCCGCTGCTCAACCGCTTGCCGCCGACGCATTAAAAATTTTTATATTTTGTATTTTAAATTTATATTGTTTATCTATTTATCTTATTATTTGTATTTTTCTTATATATTCATATTATATTATTATATTTTTTATATTTTTATATTATATTCATATTATATTATTATATTCTTATATATTCTTATATTTTAAATTTTAAATTCACATACACACACATTCATATGCACACACACACACGCACACACACACACACACACACACACACACAAAATTATAAATATTACACATACCTATTTTATGAATAAAAAAAAAATTATTTTAAACATAAAAACACATATTTTACTTTAGAATAATTCCTCTCTTTCCTCCCATTTATATTAAGAATATTATTATAAAAGAATTATTATTATTAATATTGGAAAAAAATATTTAAAAAAAAAAAATCTCCTTCGCATGCATCTCGCGCTATCTCTTTCTTCTCTCTCGCGCTATCTCTCTCACGGTTCCTAACCTCGCGCTATCTGTCACTCTTTCGTGTACCTCGCCGCGACATATCTCTCCTTCACATGCGCTATCTCTTTCTTCTCTCTCACGCTACCTCTCAGTCTCTAGCCTGGCGTTTCCCCTTCCCCGTATGACGTCAGACCCCGCAAGGACCCCGCAACAAGTTATGTATGAGAGCTGCTTACGGGTGGGAGAAAGATGGAGAATGGAAATGCATGCAAAAATTACATCATAATTTAGACTTTAAAAACTCTTTATTTATATATTTTTTCTTACATATTATGGACTAAAAATTAAAGCTGCCAGCTCACAATCGATGAGTTGATGTTTATTGAAGGCGTCGCTAGCGCGTATTACATTTGATACTTCTTTAGGATTCTCGTTACATTGGACGCGATATTTGAAAATTGTGTAAATTTAACATCGACTGTCTCGGTAATTTTAACCAATCGATCAAAAGATACATTAATGCATGGATCGAGATCGAACATACGGTGTAACGTCGATTCGATCATCACCATGCATACATTTGAAGATTCGAGACTTATGAGTTTGGCGTTGTTAATCGTATGAACTCGCATTGTTAGCGGTCCAACGCTTATAAAACTGTGGACATCATTAGAGTCGTTCCGAAGAAAATTTTAAAGTATCATCGAATATGAAATTTTTATGCTTTTATTCCATATATTCCTACAATTTTTTTTGAAGATCTTATATTGAAAATTATTGTACGGAATTCACAAATTTGACATAATAACTTTATAAAAGCGTATTTATTTCATTTTTAAATCGGATTTTTTTTTATGCAAAGAATAATATTATAAAATCGTAAATCCCCTTACTAATCTTGATCATTGAATAAATCTCACCATTTATCTACATTTCCCTTCAATCAGAAATTTATATAAATTTAAAATCATACTATATTATCGTATGCAATTAATTACAATTGCGATTTAGTGCGATTATTTATATTTATAATAAAAAATGGAAAAATGTTTATATTTGTTTTATTTGAATATAAATGCATAACGAGAAGACTAGAGAAGACCGGGGCTAGTAGGCTCAGTTCAAAGATATTATAAAATACCTCTTTTGTTATAAAATATATTTTTTTTTGTTTTGAACACGCGTTTAGATTGGTCATCACTAATTAAATAAAAATATATTATATAACTAATTTTTATCAGATCTATATTGATGTTTTATTTCTTCTAATATAACAATATTGATATGTGTGCAATTGAAAACTATTAAAATCATCAAAAAAGCCCGATCTCTAAAAGTTAATAAATTATATAATTTTTTCCGTGATTCACGTATATGGCACCACTGTGCGACATCTCTCTCGCGCTATCTCTCGTAAACACCTCACGCTCTCTCTCTCTCTCTTTTAAGCGTTCTCATGGTCCTTTCCGCAGGTATAAACAAAACAGCGTATGGCGTATAGCATTACGGTGAGCGCTGATGTCCAACCGCTCGAATTTATAAACAGATATTTATTACTACGATTTATCTGAGAGGATGGGGCTGAAGCTTATGGAGAGAGGGTCTGTCTCTGCGATGTTCATCACAAAGTTTAAAGCAGTCGCTGAGCTAAGTATCGCTAAGTGTCATCGAGCTAAGTTATTAAGTGCAGTGCAAAATGCCTTTTGGATCGGGAGACATTTTGGGCCCAAATTTTTTTTTTAACAAGAATATTCTTAGGACTTCATGAAATAATAGACATAATATCTTGGAAGACCCACCTGCTAGAAAATTTATTGAGGACTCTGTTCCTTATATTCCCAATGCCGGTAAGTTTTTATTATTATATTGTTACGTCCGGCGGACTTCACGATTCTTTTCTTTCCCACGACCAAGGCGAAGTTTGTTGTTAGGTAAATAAAAAAGGAAGAAAAAAGATAATAATAATCTAAGCGGCACGTATATAATAAAACGAAAACGTGTCCAGCGAAACGGACAGCTGCAGATATCGTGAGTGACCGATAAATATTACAAAATCGGTAAATAAAAGAGACCAGGCGGAAAGATGCCGAAAGCGGATTCTTGCCGACACCCTCGCGAATAATAAGTTAAAATCACATATCGGCAAAACATAAAGACGGCGAGAACGCGCCGAAAGCAAATCCTTCCCTAGTAAAATTAGGGGAAAACAAATAATGAAAACGAAAGTGTGCAAAATAAGATAGCACACCTGCGGGTATTCTCGCGAGAAAGCGGCGAAAAATATAAAGATTAAAAAGATGCCACACGCATCGCCTCTCAGCAAACAAGCTCTAAGCCACACGCGAGGGCAATAAAGCGAGAACCCGCCGATAAAAGCGGCACTAACAAACGACAAATATCGCGATATAGGAAAAACTAACAACAAACACCGCCGCCGATATCGAAATCTCGAGAGGATAATAAAAATATAAACCTCAACAAATTCTCCATTGGTCAAAACCTAGGGCCCTAAACAAAAGCCCTGACCAATCCCGATAAACTTTTAAAGTCAAGAGACGCCTCCGGGACTGAAAGGGCGTTATTGAAAAATTCCCTATTCGTCAGGAAATATTAACAAACTAACGGGAAGGAGGAGCAAGAAGGTATATATACCCGTGACATCTCTCAGAGAATATCAATCTTTTCTCAAACCTACGCTCGCGGATCAATCGCGAAAAGTTGTATCACCATCCTTCGAGTGAATCTCGAACTCGTGAGCATTCGCAGTGACATTTGTGAAATCATCGTGTGCCCAGTGCTCACCGAGTACGACGATTTTCGCGAGTGAACAACTGCGAGTGGAACACCATCCTCACGGAGGAGTCCGTAGCCAGATTCACACCTGGAATAATTAACACCTACCTGCGCACTCCATAAGTAGTAAGTTATCAAGCACGCTACATCTCCACCCTTACTAATAATACTTAAAATAATTCTGGGACTTCAATTAAATTATAATTGTTTTCCTTTTTAATTTATTAATTTATTATCCTTGTTAAATTCTAACTTCGAAAAACTGTCCTTTCTTCCCCCATCCTTATCTCTCTCTCTCTCGAAATCACTGTGGATTTCCCGCGATAGCGGAGCAATCCGTGATTTCTATCATCCCCTTACCTTTTGAAATCACTCCGGATTTCCCGCGATAGCGGAGCAATCCGTGATTTCTTCCATCTCCTCTTTCTCTCGAAATCACTCTGGATTTCCCGCGATAGCGGAGCAATCCGTGATTTCTATCATCCCCTTACCTTTTGAAATCACTCCGGATTTCCCGCGATAGCGGAGCAATCCGTGATTTCTTCCATCTTCTCCCTCTCTCTCGAAATCACTGTGGATTTCCCGCGATAGCGGAGCAATCCGTGATTTCTATCATCCCCTTACCTTTTGAAATCACTCCGGATTTCCCGCGATAGCGGAGCAATCCGTGATTTCTTCCATCTCCTCTTTCTCTCGAAATCACTCTGGATTTCCCGCAATAGCGGAGCAATCCGTGAATTCTATCATCCCTTTATCTTTTGAAATCACTCCGGATTTCCCGCGATAGCGGAGCAATCCGTGATTTCTTCCATCTCCTCTTTCTCTCGAAATCACTCTGGATTTCCCGCAATAGCGGAGCAATCCGTGAATTCTATCATCCCTTTATCTTTTGAAATCACTCCGGATTTTCCGCGATAGCGGAGCAATCCGTGATTTACTCTCTCTCACTCTCTATCTCTCTCTCTCTCTCTCTCTCTCTTGAATGAACAAATAAGTAATACAATAACTAACTAAATTATTAAATAATTAAAATATCAAAATTATATAAAAATAAATATATATATATATATATTTTTTTTTTTTTTTTTTTTTCTCTTACAAGAACTCCCAGAGTTATTTTTCAGTAAAAACTCTTCTTGCCCGGTTACTTTATTATTCGCTCTCGTAGTGGAAAATCCAAGGAGACGACCCTCGCGAACCGCTGTTAAATTGGCGCGAAACCGGCGTAATAGGCGGTTAAAGAAAGCGTTGGCACGGAGTCTGGCTACGGGCGAAACCTTCGGCTCCCTAGAAAAAATTAACACACCGATCCATACAGAGACAACTAATACATATCACCCTACGGTCTCTCCTATTTCCTCACCCGAACATATAGAAACCCCGCTGACGCCGTCTCCCGCTACCTCTGCTTCTGCAGAATTTTTCGATTCCCCGCGAACTCCTTCTCCTCTTTCTCCCGAACCCGCTATACCTCAGCGGGCCCCTTCCCCTCACTCCTCTGTTTCCTCTGAGGACGCCGATTCTCCGCGGAGCCCTTCTCCCTTTCTTCCCCCTGCTTCTCCCGAACGCCCTGGAGCCACCTAGATCTCCGTCTCCGGCTCCCTCAACAATCACCCTTGAAGATTCTCCTCCCTCATCCCCAACGTCCTCTGTAAATAGGGAACATCCGGAAGGGTTTGAGGTAGTAGATATCAGCGACGACGATTCCGAGGAATCAGAATCGCCTGCCAAGCTCTCATACGAGCAATTCAGAGCTTGGCTGATAAACCAGCTCCCAGGGATACGAGAAGTCCCTGAGGAAGCTTTCACGATTGGTCCAGGCCCCGTAGACCACGAGGCCTTACGCGAATTTCTAGAGACCACCGATAGGAATAACATCATCCCCTGGTATGTTCCCGGGCGAAGATATCCTTTAGCCGTCCCTGCACACCTTCTCCTACGAACCTATCCCCCCTCCACCGCCATAATTACCGAACTCATATAACCTAGAAGTCTCTCTTACACGCACACACATGGACACTAATTTTATATACCTATTACCATTTAAATTATTGTAACCACCAATCGGGACCCTAAAATTTAAACAATAACTCTTACCCCTTTCTGCCCCGATTGAAGACCTCCGTACTAATGTATCACCCGCGACACATACACATACATTCACTCTTCATTAGCAACTAAGTCCGTCAATAATATTATTATGTATATAAATTCTTTCGTCTTTATATTAGGAATAAATTTATAAATTTCAAAATAAATGATTTTCATTTATTAATAATCCGTTCCCACTTATTCCCGTAAACCAGGATCGCACAAGGTCCCATCCTGCGTAAAAGAGATTAAATTCTCTTGCCAAAAAGGGACCACCGAGCGAACGGCCCTTTAAATAGAGTAAGAGCGACCCTTGCGGTCGTTGACCTATTTGGGCCCAGACGTTCGTTCGGGTCGAACAGACGGATAGTCTGCCGTCGTTCGAAAAGATAAATTTAGTTACGTCCTTCCTTTCGACTCTTCCTTCCTTGAGTCTGGACGTAACAATATAATAAATTTGTTTATTAATATTATCTACCAAATTTGTCGATTTTCAGAAAATAACCGAGGAATCCATCCAAATCGGTGGATACCTTAATCATCGGCATATAGAACAAGTACGAAATTATCGGTGATGCGATCGGCGGGAATTGGCCGAGCTATGGGACGACGCGGAAGGGATCGTGGAATGGGCACAGGATTACTAGTGAGATGACGTCTTCTGCCTCAGAAAATTGTTCGGCGAGGAATCATATCCTCCCGAACCTGTCAGGGAGGAATTATGGGTCTAGTGAGTATCTCTTTTTAATTTTAAATATTATTAAAATAATAAAATAATTAATGAAAATTTTAAATTTTTTAAGTTGTTTTTATATCACTAGTACAATAATCAAAGGGGTAGTTGTAAATTAATCGACCAAACTAGCCAAAATTTGTTTATTTAATAGAAGTTACAATGCTTCGACCATATAGTTGTAGTCCTTTTCAAGTATAAACTGAAATAATAATTAATTAAAAAAAAAACGGTTTGAATTCAAAAAGCAGTAATATACATAAATGGATTTGCTATAAAATTTTGAGTACACATGTTCTTATTGAAACACTTCACAAATTTGAGTTAAAACAAATCATTAACATCTTGTTGAATTTTAAAGAGAGAGAAACATTGTATCAGTATGAAACTTTGTCAGTGAGTGAAATATAAAAATAGGAAACCAAGCTAAACGACCTTTATTATTTTGTCATAGATTTTATTTAAGCTATCTGTGTCCTTTGTAGGTTGATTGTATTATTGAATTTTTTAATATACATTTCCGCGATTTCTCTCTTTTTCACATATTTCTCATTATGTAATATATTAGGTTTTGTCCAAATTCATGTCCGAATTCCAACTTATGTTTACTTGTAACGGAATGATTGGTTTCATGCAATTTTATATTGTTAAAATGCTCTTTCACTCGAGTACGTAAGCGCCTTTTTGTTTGGCCGATATATGATGCATTACAGTTTTTGCAATCTAATTTATATACAACATTAGTTCGCTGATCATTATGTAAACTATCTTTACCACGTTTAATCAATGTATTTAGTTTTTTTTTTTTTTGTTATTTTATAGACGTTGAATGCCACGCATAACACGACATAGATCATAACTCACATCTTTAGCATATGGCAATGAAATAAAAGATGTTCTGTCAGATTGTCCACGATTCATATCACAATCATTATTGTGATTACGATTTTTTTAATACATTAATTCTTTTTTTGTATATGTCGTTTGATGATGGGTTTAGGGAAACAATTATTAAGTAAGATATCATTCACCATCTCAATGCTTTTATGATGGAAAATGTCATTGGATAGTAGAATGACATGATCAACCAGTTTATAAGTAGTATTAATTTGATATTTTAAAGGGTGGTTAGAAAAAAAAAGTTTATATATCTTCCTGAAAATGTAGGTTTCCTGTACCAATTAGTAATGAGTCTATTGTCAGAACGAATGATCGTTGTATAATGGAAGAACTGACTTCAATTTCATATGTGAAATTCAAGTAATAATTCAGGTAATTATTAAAAGTCATTAATATCTCATCTATTTTTGTACGTAGCAATATAGCAAGAACGTCGTCTACATATCTATAATATATGGATACAGTGACACTTAACTTAACATTGTGTCTCCAAATCATCCATCACAATATCTGCTAGGATAGGTGATAAAAGAGAACCCATCGGGCTGCCAAATATTTGTTCATAAAACTGACCATTGAAGCTGAAACTAGTTGAATCTAAAATTAATTCTGTTGCATGTAAAAATTGATCTAAATTGAAATTTGTGTTCTTAGCAATGTCAGTCCAACGTTTTTTAATGGCATTTAAAACCAACTCTTTAGGAATATTTGTGAATAATGAACTAACATCTAAAGATATCATTATATCATTATCATTAATAAAAGTATCTTTAATATTTTTAACGTTTATCACTCGTTTATCGCAGTCTGTAACGCTAACTCAGAAACGACTACGAACGGCTCAGAAACGACTACGAACGGCTCAGAAATGGCTTTGAACGGGTCAGAAACGATTACGAACGGCTCAGAAGCGGCTTTGAACGGGTCAGAAACGACTACGAACGGCTCAGAAATGGCTTTGAACGGGTCAGAAACGATTACGAACGGCTCAGAAACGGCTTTGAACGGGTCAGAAACGACTACGAACGGCTCAAGAACGGCTACGAACGGGTCAAGAACGGCTCAAAAACGGCTACGAACGGCTCAGAAACGGCTTTGAACGGGTCAGAAACAGCTTCAAACGGGTCTGAAACGGCTTCGAACGGGTCAAGAACAGCTATCTTACGATAGCGGACGATAAAGAACGGCTATTGAAGAATGACAACAGGAAATGTATGATAAAACAAACAACAAACGGCGATCGGGAAAGCAAAGAAGCAACATAGTTTGGAGATACGGCAGTTTGTGAACGAACTACAGGCTCCGTCGAGAAAAAATTTTCCCGAAGACATGTCATAGTGCGGGATATGATGACCTGTGACAAGCCGACATCGTCGAGATGCGCCCGTATTCTCGCTTTTGTCTTTACTCTTGAGTGGTAACCTCTATTGAAACGAGAATACGGACGCATCTCGACGATGTCGGCTTGTCACAGGTCATCATATCCCGCACTATGACATGTCTTCGGGGAAAATTTTTTCTCGACGGAGCCTGCAGTTCGTTCACAAACTGCCGTATCTCCAAACTATGTTGCTTCTTTGCTTTCCCGATCGCCGTTTGTTGTTTGTTTTATCATACATT